>NC_020192.1:821418-956377 GCF_000315915.1 Henningerozyma blattae CBS 6284 | reverse complement strand
GTTTTTATATACTTCTGTAGTTTTATATACGTCTTTAGCTCGTGGAGGACAATTATAAGAACAGTTAATACCAAAAAGATCCGACAGCTAATAAAATATCAAGTGCTCCTCTACATATCACAGCTTTACTTATAACTTGTAGGATATTCTAAATGGTAATGAATTGAAGAATTTGCTGTGATCATCCACAATGTATTGATCTTTTTGCCTGCAACAAGGTGTATAAATCGCTAATCTTTCATCGACATCTAACATTCGTAGTTCGTATACGTTTTCTAATGTTAAAATATAAGCAATTCTTCTACATAATGTATGCTTTTACACTTTTACTATGCTGTTGTTTATTGGTTGAATCTTATTATCCGTTTATCTTACTTTACCGCCTTGCACGGTTAATATCAGGGAAACACTGGTTAAAAATAATAGCTCCAAGCTATTTCATTCCTACTAACATCAGAAGTCCCACAGTTTTTTTTTGAATTTGCTAGATATTTATGGTCTTATTTATACGTACAACAGTAGATATACTGTTTTAGAATAAAAGATAGTATAACGTGAATATACGTTGCTAATAAAACCCCAATTAGAAAAATTCGTTGTCGTTAATTAAAGTACATCATGTAGCTTCTACAGGATGTACTAAGCATGAGAGATAAATAACCTTTGTGATGTTAATTAGGTGAAAATTTTTCACTTATAGACGACGATGAATTGACTTCTCTTGTCCAAAAAAAAGATGTATAAATTGCCAGCAATTCAGTCGACATCTAATCTTTATATTTTTATATATTTTCTACCGTTATTATTCCTACTCAAAAGGGTAGGAGGTTTCTAGATTATAAAACAATCAATAAAAAAAGACTTATTCTCCAAATTATGACTAACAGTAATAATAATATTAAGGATTCTAATGTCATACAATATTCATGAATTCTGCTTCAATTTGTGATTTCAAAAGGATGTAACTTTTATCAGGTGTGTACCTACCTAAATCAAATAGAATGTACAACTTCGTGAAAATTTTAACTCAATAATATATAAAAAATTACCTTTACTGTTGATTTATTTTATGGTATGTTATTTTATATTTTATATTTTAAAAAAATACGATTAAAATTTACACTTTATTGACAAATGAGTACCAAATCTAATAATACTTCTCCTACTTCTATTACCCTTGCTTTTTACCCTAACATATCTATACCTTCTGTCCATAGCATAACTCCATATTTATAGAATAATTCTGGTTAATAAATAGTTATAATTGTAGCAATCTCTAACCTTTTGAGTAGCATACGTAAAATATAAAATTTTGATAAATATTGACAATATATTTATTTAAAGTTTACCAAGCCTTGTTTTATCATTGTTAAGCATACTAAGAGATATTTTATATAGCCTGACTTTCTCGGAATATAAATAGAGACCGCTGTTACATACTTCTGTAATTTTATATATGCTATTTAGCAAGCGGAACAAATCATTCCATAAAGCTCTACTAATATTTTTTCCTATTAACTTTGAACAGATGATTTTTTGTCTTTAATTGAAATTAATGGCTATGCAATTATGATCGCCAATATGGCAAAAAGTTAAATACATAAGTTGTATATATATTTTTAAATTAAAAATTGACTCTTTTGAATTTCCTTATTTATATACTTTTTCTCATTTTTAAATCAGACAACACCCACAGGAAATGAAAGCATATGCATATATTTCTGGACAAAGGTATTTACTGAACGGGTTGCAAAACGCTTCTCCTTACTTCTTATAGAAAAAATAAATTTAGAAAGGTAAATCTCGTCTCACTAACTTACAAGTAATTGTAGTAATATATACGGTTTGAGCATTTATTTCAGCTTATACATTTGTAAACACCTGAACTAACAAGCCTGTTCCAAACATCAATAAATTCTGGTGGCTAAAGAAAATTCCTCTTTAAGATGCTTTTCCAATAGGAAACCTAGCTAATTATGCTTGTTGTATAAATCAACTCTTACATCAAATCTTTGAGCTAGAATATGTATTATTTGCATGTTATTATCATATACACTTATAAAAACAATCATCGAACTATCCTGATTTTATCCTCACAAAGTACGGAGTTTGGACGGTATTTTCTCCTTTTTTGGGAATTTCGTTGCGTTGCCGGAATCTCAATCAAAGTGAATAAATTTGGCTCAATTGGGCAATGCTCATCGCGGAAACAACACATTAAGACCTAAATTTCACGACTTTTTATCTTAAGATATAGTAGCCACCGCGAATGATGATCCACAGTAGATAATGTACCACAATAAATAATGCACCACAGTAAATGATAAAACGTTTTACGAAGACAATACTCATCGAAGCAACCAGAACATAACATTTGAAGGCTGTAGAGATTAGTATTATCTTACAAGTATGAGACATTATTAGTAACCTTTGAAATACTATATAAATGTCATTGATTAAATTAATGCTAACTCTATTATTGTCCTACCCATTCAATATTTAGAAAACGCTACTCCGAAGACTATCTCAAGTCTAACTACCATAATCAATAATGGCTATATGCAAACTAATAAATATAACTTGATTTTGAACACTAGAATAAAGGGACCTGACGTTTTCTTCAGAGATTTGGGGTTCAATAAAAATCAGGACAAATCTGTTTTGTATCTATTAGTTACAGATGAATTTTTCAATAGTCCAGAAGTTAATGCTTCATTCGAAAAAATTCAAATTCCCAAAAACCCTGTGGCTGAAAATTGTATTTCATATAGTACAAATTATTACCTTATGAACTTTGGTTCACCACTAGATATAGAAATCCCTTTGAATATAGTATTGTCAACCATTGGATTTAAACCTTTTAAGCACGAACAAGTTAAAGAGGAGGATAAGGCATTCGAATTAACATCATACACCTCTTTTGGTAAAGGCTATGGCATTTTAGGGTTTAATCAAACCTTGTTACATTTAAACTATTTTTTAAATTGTGAGACTTTAATTGCTGAATGTTTTGTGCCACACAACTTGGTAGGGTATTATGAATCAAAACTAGGCTTCAAAGAGTTTGACAGAACTATGGTGTATAAGGATAGACCAAAAGAATCGGGGTTTGGACAAGAGTTTGTTTTCACACGAGATTTTGAGGTCGCTACACTAAAAAGGCCAATCTTCGTTTAGCTTTTTTTTTCTTTTAAACTCTATATAGATGCTATTTGAGATATATATTTAACTATCTTTTGCATATTTTGTTAGAGATCCATTATATTTTATCAAAAAAAAAAAATATAGCCTAATATTATCCGTTACTTTTACCAAATAATCGGTCTAAATAGATATATTTTTATCAGTACAAATGCTTAGTTATATGGATAAAAATGATTTAAATTATTTGGCCTGTTAACCAATTTATGACTCTGATTATTATGTTATATAATCTGTTGATAGATTACCCAGTCTATTCTTTATATTTATAGTTATTTACCAATTCTATATTACGTCAATATTTATAGCAACCAAGTGGTACACCAATGATTAAAGCCTTTAATCATATGTCAAACAGCGAGAATATAGCAGTTGTTCATTTATGTAAATTTTGTAACAAATTCCTTATTGTGGTTTGCTTTTAATTAATTCAATAACACAAATAGAATGGTGTATTTTGCAATTAAATCTTGGCAACATTTTTGCAACTGTCATCAAGCCTAATAAGGAAAAAACTTTTAATTAAATAATGCGTAACAATATATATATATATATATATATTATAAGCTCTATTAGCATAGTAATATAACGCAAAATTATGATCAAAAATTCTTAGAGGTTTATTAATAATCTACAAATAAGCATGTTTCCATGGAAAAGGTCAGTAAATATGACAATGTATATAGTTACAATTAGATGGAAGTGTCACCCCCACTTATAATACAAACAAATATAAAAAAATAATGATAAGCTCGCTATTCATTAAGCCATAGCAAATTAATAATAAACATATTATAATTTGAAAATAACAAGGTGCATATGCTCTATCACTTGAATGTGCAAATATTTTGAAGATGTATAATTACAATGAAAAAATAAGACTAAAGTATGAGATATTTTAATGTCAGAGATATTTATAAACATAATATGAAACACATATATTGCTGTAAATCACACTGTTAAGCCTTAATTATTATCATTTACCATCTTTTTGTTCTTTTTCCTTTTTCTGTTGGTCCTTCTTCTCTTTCTCTTTTTGTTCTTTTTCCCTTTTCTCTTTAGCATACTGTTCATACATAGGATGTTCTAAACCGTAGTCTTTGCAAACTTTCATTGCATAATCTTTAACACATGATAAAGTTTTACCCAAAATTGCATCACTATTTTTAGAGGGAATGAATGTTTCTTCAATATCCTTCACTTCATAAAGTTTTAAGACATAATCTAGAATACCCCTTATATTAATTACCTTTGAAACTTTATCCGCTTCGCTATAGGTAAAAACAAGCAAATCTTCAAATTTCTTAGTAATTGGATCTTGGTTTACTGCATCCCAAAATACAATGGAGTTTGGTGACATCACATTGTAACAATTGCAAGCATAACTCTTTGTAGACCAATCTAAAACTTCAGGTTCAAAATTCATTGAAGGGACAATCAATTCTTGGTCATATACACCTTTCTCTTCCACAATAATATTAAGCATAGGCCTATAAAAATTTTCAGCACATCCGCAATCATTAATATGCAATTTTGAAAAACCTACCCAGATTTGCTTATCCGCAATTTTAGGAATAATTTNNNATGGCAGAGCTACAAACTGGGTAACACCTCTAACACCACCAAATTCATTCTTGCCCGTTAAGCCTAAGGTTTGCTTTGTAAATACCTTTTTACAACGTCCATCGTTCAAAGAGCATTTTAAAATTTCTAATGGACTAAAATTATAGACAAAATGAATATAACCTCTTGAAAAATCAGAACCATCATCATTATTTGAAAAAAATGGAGCCCAGTTTTTTTCTGTATTCTTCATTCCATCTGGAAAGGATAATTCAATAACTGGATTTAAAGTACGGTGTGGGAAATATACATGCATCCTTCTACTAGTACCAGTTTCCATATTGAATACTACTACAGGCTCAACTTTTCCATTATTTCTCAATATAATTCGAGGATCTTCAGCACCAGAAAATTGGCGATCTGAAATAAATGGAAATTTATAAACGGTTGGGTATGTTACAAAATATTGATTAAGTAAAAATTCTTTCCTCTTTTTGTTTTCTAAAAAAATTTTTGTCTTTTCAACGATACAGTTTTCATAGTCAACAATATTTGATTTAAATTTATCACAGGAATTTTCCGATATTCCATATTCAATATCAATATTTCTCAATTCATGCTCAATATTTTTTGGCATTGTTATATCTAATTTAGGAATTCTCTTATTTTTAATTTCATTCCAATTTCTATCAAAAGCTTCAGCTCTCAACAAAGAAACATCAGGGCCTGTTTTAGCGCCAGTTGCAGAATACATAACACGTGTTACAGTAATGTAACATTGTTCAGATTCTAACCATATACTTGACGATCCAAACCTAAACCAACTCTTTTTAATAATTTCAAAATCGGTTTTCTCTTTGTCCTCATCTTTATTATAAATATTTTTTGTTATAAAATCATTTGCTGAAATTAAATCTTGACATAAAGATATTAAATCATCTTTAATAACTTTTCGATCTTTTGAATAATAAATTCTGGATGGGTATTCTAGATCTTCACAGGAAACTAAAGACGCATAATCCGTGCTTGAGGATAATTCAAAGGTCTTAATTGGTACTAATTCGCCACTTTTAGGCTGATAATCTGTTGTTTCGTATCTACTCAAATTTCTAGAATTAATATTTGTAATATAACCTTTAAAATTAAAAGGATTATAATTTGAATAATCTAAAAGTTCCAGCGTAATAGGAAATTTATTAATGGGCCTTTTATTCAAAAATGTGGATAAATCTAAGGTTGAAAGCTCCTTCTTATTATTTAAAAGTTTTAGATTTGAATTAAAATTCATTAACTTATAGGCATTTGGAAGTTGAATATTATTTTTAATATTATCATTACTTGATGCATTTGAAATGAAAAAAGTTATTGATATAGATATGACAATTAAAACCACTAATTTACATTTATTATTGAGATATCTTCTGTTTAAAACACGGCCTCTTAGCGTATGAAATTTAAAATAACGTAAGAATGAAAAAGAATATGTGGTAATTACGTTTTTATAGATAAATATGATTCATTTTTTTGTGTTAATTCAAATGCTTCTTTTAAATATTTATTTTCTTCAGAGGATGAATAATCAGATACAATTTCTTTATTATCACTAAAATCGGCCATAATTTGGATGTTTTAAAAGAAATTTTAGATATAATAAATATTTCTAGATGGAGTTGTTACTAATGATTTTATTAGAAAATGAATTAAAAATATGATTGCTAAACAAAAAAAAAATAAATATTATGAGTCTTAAAATTTAATGTTTAGGAAAATTGTATGGTATCACTAATTCTTAAATAAATTATGTAAATGTCTTTTTATTTGGTTTTACAATTGGATTCTAGGGTATAAGAACAATAATACGTCAATGCTGCTTGAAATAATAATTTCTTTGGTTTTTCTTATGCAAATAATTATTCTGAAATAATTCTTATAAGAAAATAAAAAAGGGTATAGAATAGAATGGAATGGAATCCTCAAGATATATTAACAAAAGCGAATCTCAGGAATAACAAAAAAAAATCACTTATGTTTAAGTTGATATATAAATATTACAATACAATTCACTTAAATTTTAAATATTCCTAGATAGTAAAAGAGGAATGAACAGATAGATCTCAATACGACCTTGATAATTACCCATTACAATACTAATTACTAGGTGATACGAAAAGACAAATAGGCCAGCTAGCTGACTACAGGACTTATACAGCTTAGATCTGAAAACCAGAACCCATTAACATCATCAAGATTACCTTTAGTGCTGAGTTGCTTGTTAAGCATTGCAGGAAAATATCAAGATTAAAAGTCTTACTCCGATACTATCAGTTTGCCTGCAAACTGTTCTATTCTTAAAAACAGGTAAAAAAAAAAATAAAAAGAGCACTTATCACTAATACGCAGGAATTTCTACAGTAATCAATTTAGCATGGTTTATCGCCTCATTAGTAGAATTATAAATTAATTACATTAAAAAGACGCCTGATGCTTGAAATCTAAATTTTAATTTTTTTTAACTACCTTATCACTATACTCCAGAATATGTTGCTGAAACAACTTCTCAGCTAGAATAATAGAATATTTACCTGTACTATTCAAGCCTTATTTTAACGTTTTGCCATCTTTACTGTTTAGGAAATTGCTATTTTCTTCGTATCCTAAAGTGACTTCATTATTTTCCAATCATTTTTCATCGCCCTAAAGCCTTTGTTTCTGTCACGGAGACTTATTTTTCCTCGGTTTAATTATAATCATCTGTGTCTAAATATAAACACGAAATGAATTGACCGAAACTATGCCGCAGTGCATTATGGCAAAAGGTTTTCTGGAACAAATTAATGCAATTAGAAGATGATTCCTATCCATTAAGAATTCTTTGGTATAGCGCAATGAATATTCTACTATTTACTGTCTTGTAGCAACGTAAAGTCAAATGCCCAGAAACTATAATTTGCGGATTTGTAGGATCAAGGGGCAAATTTAAATACCAGACATCTTGATTAGAAAGGATTTAAGAATGTTGGTTCTCACAATTTATATATGTTTTGCTTTAATATGCATTTATACCAGTTCTCGTTATAAGCAATAGTCATTTCCTCATTTCTTCAATTAATTATTTACTCACCCATTTGCTTATTGAATTTATTACTTAGTTCAACAAAACTTGAGATTGTCTTAAAATATATATTTTGTGATAGCTTTAACGCAACTCGTATATGCATATATGCCAGTGTTTGATGGTATGCGTTCTAATCTAGTAAATCACATCAATATACATGATGGTGAAGAAGGCTACGTAGGTTAAGTTTCACCAAAAAAAATATACTGCTCTGTATTCTATTAATTTCACTTATAATTTTGATCCTAATCATAGTACAAACTAGACTGTTTTTAAGATTTTTTTAGTTCTACTTATGCGCGGATGCTGTGAACGAATTAACTATAAGAACCCAATTGATCTATATATATATAGTCTTGGAGAGTTATATCAGATTTTTCCAAGACGTTCTTCAAAATTATCTAAAATTTTTTTTGCTTACTAATTTCTTAAATTAATTTTGAGTTGAATCCTTCCATGGAATCCGAAAATCAAGTGTTTCTATTCCAATGACCTGAATACATAGAGAGTTTCCCTGCTACGTCATCGTTTGATGTAGCTCGATTACTAGTCGTCATGTTGCCTGCTATACTCCAGTTCCTAAATTTAGTTTCCTTGTATGATCTTTAATCTCCATTAAGTAATCTATTTTTTTTACTCCGTTGATGTATTTTGAAATTTCAGTCCTTTTCTTTTAATGTTGATTTAGGAAACTCTAGTTTCCAAATTTGAAGATTACAGAAACTTAAAATTACCCACATTTAATAATCAATGCCTATCAGTCTAGGCCATTTTTCAATTGTGCTCTATCAGACAACAATTTACAATTAACAAGTCTTAAATGCATACGATTTCTTTATATCCTTTTTTAGTTTCTATGCAGTACAGATTCTGCGCTGTAATAAACATCCCAGACAACCTTTGTACCTGGATAGATTCACTTGAATTTTATTATTTGTTTATTGTTATTATTTTTTTGTTTCGAGTATCATACAATTATTAATCACACGGAAGATTAGTTTCTCGAAGAAGTTGCAGTAGAGAACTATATAGAGCTGATTTTGGAGGGAGGTAATAAGTCCATTCTTGTATTAATCTCCCTTCCTGCTATAATTGTGCCCAGCTAACAATATCAGGTACGATCTTTTTTTCTCTACTAGTATTAATTGACGGTTAACATTACGATGGCTTATTATATTAAATTTACTTAGTCGTTGAATCTTTGAAACAAACCTACTGATTCACAGAGCTACGTATACTAATGTGTTCAGTTGTATCTACTGATTAGCTGATCTGCTACATTCTACTTACTCGTACAGGATAAAATATATTTGGACAAATATACCCCAAGATATTGAGTACATTTTATGATGCCTCGTTTATTATTAGCAAATCCAATATTTGTCAAAATCATATTCGTATTACCTATTTTGACTACTATAGTAACAGCTATGATTATGAGATGCTATCTATCTGATTCTTTATCTATTTTTTTACCAAATAATATTTCATGGACAAATACACCCCTCAACTAGTCAGCTATACTATAAAGTTATTTTACGAAAATTTACCTATCTAGCTGATTTATTATTAAAGAGCTGATAACCCGAAGACTTTCTGTTTTGAAGTCTGCTTTAGAGCTAAGGGATATTAGAAGATTAAAAAAACTATTTTTCAAAAATCGTATAGATGATATACATACCATTATTGTTATTATCCCATTCCAATTAATATTCGAAGACAAGATAAAAAATATAGAAGAACATTAAATATAATATAAATCACAATTGTTTTAAGATAACATTTTATTTTTTTATATTTGGTAAAAATTTCCGATACTTTTTTTTTCAAGTTTTATCGTTGATATAATCGGATCTATTAAAAATATCATCATTTTTCTCGATTTTATTGGCTATATATTTTACCTACTAACTGAAAAAAACCAATTTGCCTTCTATCTCATTATTGGGAAGAGGTACATACGACACGCCCGATAATAGAATTATTAAGACGATTAAGAGGATTACTCTTCCAGCAGATCTTCGTTTCGATTTCCCCCTTAGAGAAAGTACTTTTAATTAAGATAAAGATCTGACTAGTTTAATTTGGACGAACAAAAAAAAATAGAAACCATCTCATTTTGAATAGTAGTAAAAGAGAAACAAATTATTACAAAACTAAAACAAACGATAAACGGAAAAAAATTTCGAATAAAGATTCTTCTAATATTTTTTTCTTCTTTTTTTGGCTAGTATTTATATATTTTACTTGCTATCCATATATTTATGCTTCCAAAAAATCCTTATAAGAAACCAATTGCTCGTTATTCAAAACATGGGTGTATTAATTGTAAGACCTCACACATAAAGTGTGATGAAGAAAAACCACAATGTTCAAATTGCGCTAAAAAATCAAAAGCATGTACGTATGAAAATAATTTTATAATAGGTCCTATTCAACCAAAGAGTAAAAAAAGACAATGCCTAAAGAAAAATTTATCAAATATCGATATTGATAAGAATGTAAAAGATAGTTCTAGTAAGAAATTTCGGAAACAGCATTATAAAAATACCATTGAGCTTGAGGATAAGAACAGCGCAAAAATCACAGACATTAATAATCAGAAATTATCTGTACAAACTGTTACATCTAATAACATTAACCAGTCTGAGCTTAATATTAATTTCTCAAAAGAAACAAATCCGAATTCGAAATTAATTCAACCATCATCCGAAAAGATAGCATTAAAACATCATCCATTTACTTTTACTAGTAATTTCTCCAATATAATTCCAACGAATAATTCGATGGCTGTATCTGTTATTCCACCTGTTTCATTCACAAATCATACCTTATCCAAGGCCAATAATCATGAAATAAGTGATGCAACTAGTAACAATAATAACGTTTCTACAATATCGACTTCAAATGCTAATAATGTGCCTCAGGTACAATCCATTAGTAAAGATAATGTTTCAAATTTTGAAGATAATGAAGCTGTACTTACTTTTATTAAAAACAATACATTTTATATACTAGGTGATGGAACAGATTGCCGAAATTTTTTCCCAATTGATGATATCAAAGCTATATTTAATCCCAATAATCATATATCTTCATCAGATTACCAATTCTTTGAACCATTCACAGTAGGTAGCCAAGACTGGTTAAATAATTTCGATAGATATTCTAACTCAGTGTATTATTTTTGTCTTGAAGATGAAGAGGTACGATCATTGATTGATAAAGATCCTATAAAGATAATATGTGAAACTAGCATGACGGACAGAGATGGATTAAGTAGTTTTTCATTAAGGGATGATGATTTAAAATATTTTTGTTGGAAATTTTTCAAGGCAACAAAATCAGCTAGCTTTCAAAGTTTATTTTCGCCTCGTACCTTAGATGATTATATGTACATTCTACGAAGGTTTGGTAATCACTTTGATATCTTAAATAATATTATTCAATGTTTAGTTGCAAGTATGATGTCAAGAATTTATTCAATCCATAATGAAAATAAATTATATAAAATTTGGAATGATCACGTCAGATTACCAACAATGAAACTATGCTTAGATGGCGTTGTTGGATTAAGTAAAAGTAATACTACGTTTTTAACATTAATGGTACTTGAAGTTGTAGTTATTCAAACTTTAGGCTTAGTTATCGGTAGGCCACATAATAAGTGGAGACAACATCTGGATCAATGCTTTACAATATTTGAAAAATCTGAAAAATTATTGAATAAAAATAGAGACATAACTGAAAGTGAATTGGATTCTTTCTCGGTCTTCAAGATATTTAGGACATTTATTGCTCACATTGAGATTTGTGCATATCTGACATGTGATAATGGTGGATCTCTTCAAGTATATGAAAGATTAAAAAGTATATTATCGCACACAACTTATTATGATAAGTTTTTAATTGGAAATAAATTTAATATTCAAACTGGGTATGTTGTAAATACACATCCCCTGTTAATGAAGGTCGTTTTAAATTTGGTGGAATTAAAGTTGACAAAAAATATATGTTTATTTGGAAATAATATCATTAAACTAAAGTCATATAAAAATAAAGATCGTGAACTGGCAGATAGTATGAATACCTTTGGATTACAAATACTCGAAGAAATTTCAAAACTCGAAATAATCAGGGGAAATATAGAAAACGAGCTTTTTTCGGATGATTGCAGCAAAGAGCTTGTATTTACCAGTAAACGTTGCCAATGGTTAGTTAATTTATCGTTAAAATTATACATACAAACTTTTTATCTAAAAAAAACCAACAATGAGTTGATTAAAGAAGATACTGCCAAGTTTTTCTTGTTATGGAGCTCTTTACCTTCATTAGATAAACCAGGAATTTTATGTCAATGGACTATCTATTTAGTAGCAGTTGTATGCATAGCAATGTCAGATGAGTTCTATTATAACCACCTTTGTACTATGGTGAAACGACGGGCTGATTGTGGGATTCCAGGTGCCGCAGTTTTATACAAGAAGCTTTTGATTATGAAGCCTAATTTTGAAGCCACAGATTACGAAATGCTTGTGATGCCTGATTATGACTGTTTTGTCATCTAAAAAAAGCACAAATTAAAAAAAAATAAGTTTTTATTTTAGCCATTTGTAAGGTTATTAACACTACTAACTAAATTTTAAGACAGTATATTTATAGATGTTCCACACCCTAATAGTATTTAGAATTTTAAATTTTTTTAATAATTGATATTCTTTATAAATCAGAATATATATTATAATAGGTTTAATTAGTTGTTATTTTTATCTAGGAAACTGACGTTAATATCTTAATATGGTCAACAACATTTTTATATATCGGCATCTATCTAATTTTAGTGCATGTTTGGAAATCTTGTGATCTCGGAGTTTAACCCTTTAGTAAAGCCAATCTTAACAAGAAAAATAAAGTCCAGCTTCTATATAAATGAATAAAATTCTACTATTCTAAGAAGTTGTTCGAAAAATTTTTTTTTTCATTTTGTACTAAAGGTAACATGGAATTTATCTTTACCTGACAAAACAAAATTATTCTTGGGTAAGATATTATTTATGACTAGAATATTCAATATTATACAAAATGTCATTGAGAATGATTACATTCAGTTACCTCTTTAAAATTCAAACACAAACTATTCGTAGATTTTCTTCAACAAAAAATGTATCTATGACCTTTACAGGAAACTCAAATCAAGATTTGGGGACGGAAGAAGAGCGTATGAGCAGAGTATTCGGGGGTCGACTAAAGGGCCAAGCCCCAATGCCTAGCAGTAGAATGACGGTTCAGGATTCTCGAGATATTGCTGGCGTAAGTGTTCCCTATCAACCCAGTCCACCTGATAATTGTTGTATGTCTGGCTGCGTCAATTGTGTTTGGGAAATGTATAAGGATGATATTACATTCTGGCAAGACAGAAGACACCTAGCGATAGAAAATATTGGGAAAACTAATGAGAAATGGCCAGTGGATTGGAATCCTCCTTTGAAGTTATTAGATATCAAAAATGTCCCTAATGAATTAAAACAGAAAAAATTGGATATGTTGAGCAATGAGAAAATTACTACTACTACTACTACTAATATCTTGTTCCCAAAGAGAGATACCCCTCTTCCCAGTAGTGTATTAGAAGCTAAGAGAAAGAATTTTTTAAAGAGACAAAAATTGTTAGAAATGAAAAAAAGACAGACCATAGAGGAAGAAGATGGTTGGAATGATATCCCAATATACATCAAAGCCTTTGCTGATTTTGAAAAAAGAAAAATTAGAAAAACTTGGTACAGGTACTTTTAGTGAATGAATTGTGTATGATAATAATAATACTAATAATAATAATATTCAAATCTAAAAGGGAAATTTCATAGAACAAGCATCTATATTGTAGTCTTTAAATTGTACTATAAAATACTTATCAGACTATCGGAAGATATATCAAAAAATTAAATGGCGACAATCGCTGACTTATATAGTATATCTAATGGATTGTACGTAGATCATTACATAAACAGATCAATCTGCCATATCTACATCACCTTCTTTATCTATTTTTTGTGATTTTTCGTCGCGTCCTTCATTGTTTTGAACCACTTTTTTATCGTTAGTTTGCTGTTGCTTTGAGAGATTACTCGCATCTTTAGCTAATTGCTTTTGCTTTTCACTTTCCAGATATCTACGACGAATAGGATCAGCTAGTTCACTCAATGCATCATGTCTTGTCATATATTCTTCTTTAGAAGCATCTTCACCATCTTCATATAACCAATCTTCTTCTTGTAACAATAAAGATTGTAATTTTTCCTTTTCATCTTCTGAGACAAATGGTACATAATCACCTTCCAATTTGGCTCTTAAATTATATATATATTCTTCAAACGAGTTTTTACGTTCTTCAGTTTCTTCAACTAAAATATCTTGTTTAATCATATCTTCTTCAATTTTTTTCAATTCTTTCAAAGCTTTATGAGAAATTGCAAAAGTATGACTCTTAACATTTAATCTTTTATCTCTAACATATTTTGGCTTTTGAGAATTGTTATGATTTTTTTCACCAGTATTAGGTTTTTCAGTAATTGATGGATCTTGTTTTAAAGTATAAGCGTCTCTAATGATATAAAATCCTGAGATTTCAGATCTTAGTCTTAATTCAACTGGTACAGATTCTTGATCTTCCTCAAGAGAAATACCATGAATATGCCATCTACTTAATTTTTGATTAGTAGATTTCGAAACTTCTAATGGGTTTGTATAATTAATATGAACAGAAAAGTCACCTGAGCGTGGTAAGGTGAATATCTTTGTAGATGGAATTGGACAATCTTTTGGAAAGACTTCTAAGGATGTAATCTCATTAGGTTCTGAGATATCTTGTCTTTCCCATTCATAAGTTACAGAATATGGATTTATATCTTGGAATTTATAAGGCCTGACTCTGACAATTGGAGAGTGAGTAGCACACACGAATGCAGCTCCCTTTGCTATAGCTTCGTCTTGATTAATGGTAGAGGCTAATGGCCTCCCCTTGAATAATTGTGATAATTGCTGTTTAATTGCTGGCACACGAGTTGTACCGCCAATTAATTCAATAGAATCAATTTTATCTACAGAAATTTTGGCCTGGTTTAAAGCTAATTCTACAGGGCCCGAAACTTTTGATAAAAGTGGGGATATCATTTCCTCTAAGTCTTCTCTAGCTAACTCTGATTTTACATCGATATCATCCATCACAGATTCCACAGAAAAGGAGGACGAAGTGTTAACAGACAAGACTTTTTTCAATTTCTCCGAAGATGCAACGATTCTATTAAATGCTTTGGGATTTGTTGAGATATCAATCTTATATTTTGATTTAAATTCTTCAACAAAATGGTTAGCAATGGCATAGTCAATATTTCTACCACCGAAATGTTTATCATACCCTGTACCTAAAACTTTCAATTCATTTTGATAGAATGCTATTATAGAACAAGTATAAGTAGAATGTCCTATATCAATGATACCAACAATTCTAGGCTTTACTTCTGGGGTATCCTTGGATTTCACAGGTAAGTCCGGTTTAAATAACCCATATGTAATGGCAGCAGCTGTAGTTTCGTTGATGATATTAACAGGATTCAAATCAGCCATCTTAGCAGCATCATGAACTGCGTATCTTTGTTTTTCACCATACCAAGCTGGAACAGTAATAACTGCATCAGTTACTGGGGCTTTAGTTTCATCTTCAATAGTCCTTTTTGATTTACTGAAAAACATAGCAGCTAATTGAGTTGAGGAAAATTCTTGTGGCTGATTCAAATAATTTACTCGGACTCCAACATTATCTTCCTGAGTCTTAATTAGTTGGGCATCGACATAGTTTTGTTCAATGGCCAATTCGCTTTGTTCCTCAAAAGAAAGACCTAAGATTCTCTTTAAACTACCCACTGTATTTTTAACATTGGAAGCTTGTTTAGTCTTACCAGCTTCTCCAATAAATCTATTTTTTTCACCAAACCCAACAATAGTAGGGGTAGAACGATTGGAAACCTCGTTAACAACTATATCAATCCCCTTATTTCTAGTGACGGCGTAAATAGAATTCAAATTCCCGAAATCAATACCTACTGGGATACTCATAGTTTAACAAAACTAATAATCAATTATTATCTTCAACTGTAAAAATTTGTTCAGCTTTCCTAGATCTGAAACTTTTTTCTTTACAATTTTAACTCTTGAATCAGTTACTGAACTCTCCGTTCCTTTATATATAATGCCCTTTAAATCTGGTTTAAGTTTCTGGCTGTGTGTTAGCCCCTTTGGGAATCTCGAAGCTTCTAGAAAACCCCGGCGGAGATGACTAAAAATAGTAAATGCAATGGAGATATCTAAAACGGTAAATACGACGGAGATCACTTGTCATAATATATTTAAATCAATTTTGAAAAATGGAATAATTATTTCTTAACTCATGCATTCATAATGAAATATCTACGTTCAATTAATTATTAGCTGATGGTATACATTATTTATATAGTATATGCAAAATAGACTTATATTTTAATCCCGAATAGTTTATATAGTAATAAAATACGAGATACATATCAGAAATATCTTAGAGTAGAGTCCTAATCTCTACAAGTTTTCCCTTATACCAATCAACGTTACATACTCTCTTGTAGAATCATAATTAGAGTTTGCCATCCGTTGGTAGAAAGTAATTGTAGCAATGGCTCTTCCCAAAGTTCTGGATTACGTTCCATGGCTGCTTTAATTAATAATGAATATTCTTCCGAAGATAATACTTGAATAGAATGAACATACAATAAGAAATGGAAATTAGATAATTTATCATGTAGCACCCTATAGTCACCAGATGTTGCTGCTGGATAGATATATTTCTTCAATTCCAGATAATCTTGCGATATACCCATAGCTTGTCTATTTGGCCATGGGAAGCCATGATATGTGCTAAACCCTGGAGTTGAGTTAGGTGTTCCGGTTTGTTCAGTTGGAAAGCCATGCGTTAATGATAATAGTAAATATTCTACAGGAAACGCAGGCTTTGCATTTTCTTTAATGGTCAGATTATATTCATTTTTTTTCATGTAAAATATTTCTGGAACATAACGTTCTATTGTAGTTTCATTAATATATGCCATTGATGGATGTGTTGAACCACTAATCATCTCTGCTTCAACTAATGCTTCTGCATCTGTTGAAACTTGATAACTAGCGATATCAATTTCTCCTTTTAGATTACCAGAGACAACACATGTCACAAACCTTGATGAAAAATATCCTTGTTGAGAATGTTTACAATAATTCTTATGACTTAATTGGTGTTTTGCTGCCATTATGACTTCTAATGATGATAAAAAAAATGAATCCTTATGTCTCTTGCAAAATACAGAACCATCTCCGTTAGCAGCATCGGTTAAATCTGTGAAGATAAGACCAATACATTCTAGATTCATTTGCTTAGCCAACTCATTAACATGTAGCATATCTTCTTTAACCACTTCAGGCTCCATAGTTAACCCATCTTGTTCATCATACTGTGGGGGTTCATAGATTGCTTCTACTTGAGCTTTCACACCTAATGGAGTAACATCATAACGATCATAACGACCAAACATATAGCCGAATCTTTGCATCCCTGTAGATCTCCAAGCCTCTATAAAATCATTAACTAACTGACTCGATTGGAATTCCACATGATCTACCAATCTGAAATCTTGTTGCTGTAAAGTAATTGCCGAAGGTTGGCATTTAGAACAAATCCCTTTTGGCCATGGTTCATGCCCATTAGTACAATGCTTATCAATTTTAAAATTAGGTTGTGTTAAAGGCGCTATATAAGAAGAGCCTTGTTTCTTATTTGTAGATTTTTCTAATTGTTTCAGATAGGAATGGAAAGAAATATGTTTAATATTATTTTTTTCATGATATTCCCTATCCCAAGGTGGTAAAGGGGAACAATACTCGCACATACCTTTGTCACCATGTTTACAAAGATTAGATCTTGTACGAGGGATTAGTCCATCTTCCTTGTCTAATTTATTGTCTAAAGATGATTGAGGAGACTGTAATCCAGTTTTTATTGAACTATTATTAAATTCTTGACCATTTATTGCCACTGAGCCTGAAGAATTCATGTCCGATTGATTAGTTTTTTCTTCCCAATCAACATAAATCATATCACCATGACTTAATCCTAATTGTTCAATTCGTTGAGATGCATGATTAGCGTCTAAGGATACTTTTTCTTGAGGGCTTCTACCCATTACTAACGAGTTTGAATCTAGTGCCACTGAATTCTGGGCCATTTGAGCGGCGAATTTTTCCAAGACACTTGATAAGCTATCTTGAGGAGCAGTTTGAATTCTTGTAGTACCATGCTTTGATCTAAAACGTAATAACATTCTTATGTGTTAGAGAAGCTTTTATCTTATGTCTTTATTGCTGTTTTGTTTTTTATTTTTTTTTTTTTTAACTTTCTGAATTATTTTCCTTCTCTTTTTTAAGCATCTTATATTTTTTAAGGTTTGAGGCGTTTAAAACAAAGGACGTTTTAAAGGTTTAAAAAAAAGAGATGCAAACGAATGTTAAAGATATTAAAACAAAACTTTAATATTCAGCAAAACAACTTCAATTGAAAGTATAGTGAAGTTATAATTTAAAACTTACTTCTATTATAGTTTTTCCGAATCTATGAAAACTTTGCGATTCAATCAGGATGGGTCAAGCCTTGCAATTGGATCAGATAATGGTCAATATAAAGTTTACAATTGTGACCCCTTTGGCGTCTGCTATGAACCTGAAATTATGCAAAATGATCAAATAGGAAGAGTAGATAGTAGCGGATCTAAGGATTTAAAAAATGATGGGTACGTATTAGTAGAAATGCTATTTGCAACGTCACTAGTAGCTACTGTACGAGCAACAGAAATGCCTGAGATCGAAACTAAGCGTTTAAAGATTGTCAATACAAAAAGGCATAGCATTATATGTGAACTAGTATTTCCATCAGCTATTGTTGATGTTTTAATGAATCGTAAACGATTATGTGTTTTATTAGAAGCTGGACATATATATATATATGACATATCATGCATGAAACAATTAGATGTAATAGATACAGGATCTACAGCAGAGACTACAGATCGTCGCAGAGCAAGAATGAGTCTAAGCACAGATGACTGTAGTATACTCTGCTATTCAAGACCAAATAATTCTAATTCTTCTTCAGGCGGGGTAGATGCAACTCCGGAGGTATCGCAACCTTATAGAGATATAGTGGTATATGATGCCTTAGAGTGTAAGCCTATAAATTATTTGCATAATTTGCATGTAGGCAGTATAGCTGCATTAACCGTATCAACAGATGGTAAAATATTAGCAACAGCAAGTAATAAGGGTACTGTGGTTCGTGTTTTTTCAACAGAAAGTAGCGATGAAAATAATTCTCAATCTGGTTCAATATTGTATGAATTTAGAAGAGGTACCAAGCCTTGTAAGATTCACCAATTGCTATTTAATAAAGAATCTACACTATTGGGCTGTGTAGGAAATACAGATACAATCCACTTGTTTAAACTGGACGATCTAGATACAGCTAATCCAACTGCAGTACAAATGCATGACAGCGAACCATTAGAAGATTCATCTGAAATTAATAACCACTCAAATAACTCAAATAATACTGCTACTGTGAGTAATACAACTATACAGGGTAAAAAACTAATATCATATTTTTCACATAAGATCAAAAAAACGATATCGAATCAAAATATGTCTAGAGATTTCGCACATATTTCAACTTCAAGCAATAGTGAAGGTGAGAATTCTCCCACTCCAGTTCAAAATAGTAAATCTGGCCATAATAATTCAAATGCAGTCAAAAATACTTCATCAAAAGATATTAACAATTATAATAAAAACTCTGGTGCAAGATATATAATAGGCTTTCCCCAAGAATTTAATAATCAAATATATGTAGCAGGTGATAATGGCTCCTTCGATGTGTTTTCTCTGCCGAAAAATGGGGGTAAATGTGTTCTAGCAAAGAGTAATCGTTGGAGCGTATAACAAATCATTGTTTGTATTTCTGAAATGGTTTCCAGGTACTAATATTAAATAATTTTAAAATTTAAAATCAAATAGAATATATACGAAATATATAAAATACTTAATGAATGCAAGCTAAATCGTTTTAAGAATTGAGCTGTTATAGTAAAGATAGGAATTTTTTCTTTTTTTTTTTTTTTTTTTTTTATTTCTAGTTTTTTTTAAAAATGATCTTACATACTTATTTTTCTCCTTGCTGCAAAGTCATTTATATATAGATAATAGTATTACAAAATTCGTGAGATATTTACAATTTTTCTTGCCATTTTTTTATTTTGTTTCATGATTAGATATAAGTTTATTGAGATTAAACTAAAATTATTTAATCCTTCTTCTGCCATCCATAACCAGTGCGTAACTTCCACATTTCCATTCTAGCACGTTGGTGCATTTCCCAATTGGTAATTTGTCTTTCACCATCATCACTTCTGATAACACTACCAACGGACATGAAAAGGCCAAAAGTGGCAGAAGAACCTGCAATATATTTACCTAAAGTTCTAACAACACCATCTGGACCAGCACCTTGAGTAGCAATAGTGAAACCACCAAATAACACACCAGTACAGACACCAACGGCAGTACCCATCATCAACCCCATACGGAATTTTTGCCAGTTGGATGGTTCTCCTTGTTGTTGGGCATATACTTGAGTAACTGGTGGCATTATTTCTATAATGATATTTGTAGTTAGTTATTAATAGACTATATGTGACGAATTCACAAGTATAGAATTTTGCTAAGCAAAAATTAATTTATTAAAATATATGTTCGATTTTATCTTGTAAGCTTCAAATATTAGCATTTTTAAAATATAATATGCAAATGTATCCCCACGCGAAATTAAAGGATGATAAAATTTAAGATATGTATAATAAACAAATTTCAAATAATAAGATATCCAAAGTGAAAAAACTCGCAAATTTTCAGTATCTTACTAAGTTAGATATATTTTATTCCTAAAAAGAGTATATTACTGTTACTGCTTATCTGTCTTTTAGAACGCACTTTTGTTTTACAAGTAACGAGATTTGTGTATAACATAATAATATTACAATTAGAATATCTCATCTATTCCAATAACTACTCTAACAGTAGTAAACATGATATTTTTTTTATAAACTAAAAACGAAAATAATATACATTTGCACACACTTTTTCACATCTTTATTAATTATTAATAAAGACCATCAAATTATCTTGCCGACCCCTAAACCATCATAATAGAAGCAAAAAAAAGCACATACAAAATGTTACAGAAATTGTGTTTTAGTATAAAACCTTTTAATAGATGCTTTACAACAACAATTATAAAACAATATCTTCTGATTGATCAATTGAAAAATCGAGGACTTATATCACAAGTATCACAACCAGAGAATATTCTTTATGAAAAATTAAAATCAGGAAAGAGTTTAAAATTGTATCTTGGTGTAGATCCAACAGCAAAATCATTGCATTTAGGTAATGTTATTCCATTGATGTTACTACTACAATTTTATTTACACGGTCATGATGTTGTAGCTTTAGTAGGAGGTGCTACTGGGAAAGTTGGGGATCCAAGTGGTAAAAAAACAGCTCGAAAAATGATAGTTAACGAGCAAAGAGAAATTAATATAAAAGCTATTGAATTTCAATTGAAAAGATTTTTCCAAAATGCCATTAAATATTTAGAAAGCTTAAACAAGAGAACTAAATATCCTTTAACTTTTCAAAAAACTATCACCAGTAAATATAAGCTTTTAAACAATATTGATTGGCTAGGAGACGTTAAGTTGCTAGATTTTTTGGCGGCTTATGGCTCTCATATTAGAATACAGCCTATGTTATCTCGAGATTCTGTATCTGCCCGTTTGAATAGCAATGAAGGATTAGGATTTAATGAATTTACATATCAAATTTTACAAGCATATGATTTTCTTCACTTAAACACTGTTCATAAAATTGATGTTCAAATAGGTGGCAATGATCAATGGGGAAATATTACTGCAGGTATAGATCTAATTTCAAGAATTCAAAAAAACCAAACAGAAAACATCACAAATAATATTCAGCCATTCGCTATAACCGTACCACTATTAACTACTTCAACTGGTGAAAAATTTGGAAAGAGTGCTGGAAATGCCATATTTATTGACCCTGAAATGAATTCTGCATTTGATATATATCAATATTTTGTTAATACAACTGATGATGACTTGTTAAAATATTTCAAGCTATTTACCCTCTTGTCTGAACAAGAGATAAAAGAAGTTGTAGAGAATCATTTTTCTGAGGGACCAAAAAAGAGATTTGGACAAAAGAGATTAGCCTGGGAAGTTACTGAGCTTTTATATGGTACTAATACAGGTACAGAATCCGAAAAAGTTTCTGAGTTATTATTCTCCGATAATACAGAAAAATTAACAGTTAAAGATACTGCAGATTTATTCATAAAGATGAGGATAGTACAGGATGTTAGTTGTACTGATACACTAGTTAATATTCTTTGCAAACTTCTTTCTTGTTCCAGAAATGAAGCAATTCGTAAAATAAGACAAGGTGGGATATACTTAGGCCCACAAAGAGAAAGAACAACAGCAGATATTACAGATTTCAGCCCATTTATCTCAAATGACTTATTATATATCAAAATTGGTAAGCAGAAAAGTTTTGTTTTAAAATTTGTTTAATTACAACACAACTTTATTATCCTTAACTTAAGTTCCAAGCGTGTCCTAAATCATTAATTCATTAAAGTACATATGTTGCGTATATATTATACAAAGTAAATGGCAACAAAGTTTATGCACATATCCCTTTTGTACATACATCTAAGCTGTGCTGAACATCTCCACAGCAACCCAATCTGCTACTACCCAAACCCACAACGCTACAGGACTTAGCAAAAGCCATGACCAGTAATAACTACCCGTATCCGATCCTGTTAAAGCATAAAATGTGCAACTAGCTACAATAAGAATTGAATATGTGAAGGCTAATACTGCTAACCCTGCAGTTCTTTGGTGCATTTATCTCTATGCTTAGTACCTATGTTATTCTGATTTGTCTTAATAATCCCTAAATATTAGCAATTAGCAACGATCGTGATATATTTTGATCGCACTTCTATTATATTTAATGCTACTTCATGTATATATATATTTATTATCATCTAATATCATTATCATTATACTTTATTACTTGTGATAGACAAATTTCGTCATCGACTCAACTCTTTGGGATCTCCGAAATCTCAAGAATGCCAAATATGAATAAAATCGATTTATATTTATAAAGATATATTTTTATATTTCATCAAAAATAGTATCAAACATTGAAAATTATACTAAAAACAATAAAAATCCCACTACAATTAAGCATGTCTGATATCCAAAGTCGTTTTAAAGCTGCTGCCTCTAGTTTATTAAAGCAGCATAAAAAATTAACAATCTCCCATTATAATAGACAAGTTACTATAAATGACACGACTAGATTTCAACAATTAATCCAACAAAACAATTTTGCAAGAGAATTATTTGGTTTAAGTAATAGATTATGCACTGTTTATGAAAATTCTAATTGGCATTCTATTGTTTTAGAGGTTTTGGATCTAGAAGTGATATATTCAAATGTAGATTCCGAGGTGGCTAAAATAGGGGATAAGGACGACAAAGACGAGCAATATTCTGATATTTTGGTGAAGGAATTACTGAGATATTTTAAACAAGATTTTTTCAAATGGTTAGACAAGCCTGATTGTCCAAAATGTGGTCAAGGCTCTAATCAAAATATGTCTTCTAATGGCGTTCAAAGACCTAACCAGGAGGAAGCTCAACACCAATGTGGTGCAGTTGAAATTTATAGATGCAATAATTGTGGTACAGAATCAAGATTCCCTCGTTATAATGACCCTATCAAATTACTGGAAACAAGGGTAGGACGTTGTGGTGAATGGTGTAATTTGTTTACCTTAATTTTGAAATCATTTGGATTAGAAGCAAGATATATATGGAATCGAGAAGATCACGTATGGTGTGAATATTATTCCAACTATTTGAAGAGATGGGTTCACTTAGACTCCTGTGAACAATCATTTGATCAACCTTATATATACTCTAAGAATTGGAATAAAAAGATGAGTTATTGCATTGCATTCTCCAGATACGGTGTTCAAGATGTTAGTAAACGTTATATTTTACAAAATCAACTACCGAGGGATACCATTAGTGAAGATAGTTTATTATTCTTCTGTAATTTTATTACTAAAAAGTTAAGAATATCTTTATCCAATGATGAATTGTATCAGCTTTTATGTAGAGATGAAGCTGAACGATTATCATGGGTCACACAGACAAAAAACCTAACTTCTGATAAAACTAGTGAGGAAGCTTTCAAGGGAAGATCTAGTGGCTCTAAAGAATGGAAAAAGGAAAGAGGAGAAGACGGTAGTTAAATGTAGGAGAAAATTGTTGCAAATAAAAGAAAACCCCTTTATGGATCATGGTATCTCCAAATACGAACAGTTATTATACATACATATTCAACGCTAAATTAAATAAAGTAAAATTGCTAATCAAAATATTACGTGAATACTTACAATTCAGCTTTTTAAAATTTTCAGATAAAAACTACGTCTCTCATGCAGATGTACTGTATTATTTTATCGTCTATTGTAAGTAGTTTTCCCATCATATTTTAGAATGTATCTATAAATATCTATTTATATTTTATTTTGAATTCACTAGTTGAAATTATAGCATATAGGTGAAAAACCAGCATTCATATTTTTGTTTTAGATATTTGATAAATAATTACGTATGATACATATATTAATATATAAATAGTGGTGTAATTTTGTCGGTATTTCTATAAAACCAATTCGTCAAATTTAGCAAAATATTGAGCAATATTCTTAGTGACCCAAGAATCTTGATTACTATCTAAATATGCTAAATGACCACCAAGATCAGTTTCACATAGCACAGTGTATCTGTTAAGTTGTATTTGTTTATATGGGATAGAGGCTAGTCCAACAACTGGGTCATCCCTAGAGTTAATAATTACGGTAGGAACTCTGATGTTTTGTAGATTATTAATTGAACTTGCTGCTTTATAATAAGCTAGCGCATTTTTCAAAAACCCAAACATGGAGCAATTTGTATTATCAAATTGAGAAGTAGAGGTTAAACTTTTTGCCTTAGTTACATTCTCCTTGGTAAACATATAGAAACAGGGCTTATCAGGAGTGGGTTCATGATCTGGTTCAGAGCCATCTGGTAATCCTAATTCACCCATGTTAACTTCAACTGTTCTAGTTAAAAATTGGGCAATTGCTTTAGAAAATAAATTTCTTGACCACCAATCCAATTCCATTTTTTCGCCAGAAGCTACCATATCCCAAGGATTAGAAACTGTAGCAGCAGCAGATATTAAACTATTATCACCAGTTTTACCCAAGTAATTAGCTAGAAGGGTTGCACCAAATGAAAATCCAACTGCATAGATTTTTCTCTTTGGATTTCTAGCATGTTCTCTTTGTAAAAATTCTTTAATATCATCTGTATGAAATGCTGTAAATAGCATACGATTACTGACTTTAGAACGTGCACAGCCACGAGAATTTAATACCACAACTTGGAATTTATGGTGATCTATAGTAGACAATTGTTCAGTTAAAGATCTTATAATAGGTTCATGGGAGCCACCAGCTAGCCCATGGATAACTAAAACCAATGGTCTAATATCTTCACTGATTATTTTTTGTTCTTCTTTAGTAACGAATCTGGTTCTTGGATGTAGCCTAGGCCAGTTATCTGGGTGAGTAGCTTTCTCATCTTCAATAAATTTATTTTTATCAAATAATCCTGTTTCTTTATCAAATTTATATTTCTCAGGCCAGGAGTCAATGACCCAATCAGCAGTACATATACCACCATCAGAGAAGTTAACTACTTCTCTACCATAAAATACTTGATATTTCTTTGTTAAATTGGCACCACTTAAATACATTGTTTGTAAAATACCAGTAAATAGCATAGGGTTTAATCTAAAATTAGCACCATTTCTTAAGCCTGGAATATTTTGGTTAATAAAGTGATGAAAATCAGTTTTCGTATGTGCTTCCTTTAAGAGCAATTCAACTGTCTCATCAGATGCAAAATGGGTGACAGTACCATTAAAGCCCCAATGAAAAGGGTTCAAAATTGGTAAAGAACTGGAACCTTCCATTGCTATTAGTATAATTTCCAACTCTAAATCAGTTTATAACTTGATAATATTCAAATCCTGAGCCCAAAATTAGAATAATATTTAGGGCAAGAATAATTCATACATATCATTTCCTAAATAACTATTTACAAATGGAATGTTTGTTGTAACACAGGTTCAAGTTTCCGGGTGTTTTTCATTATGAAATAATTGTTGGAATTTAGACAACGGACTGTATGCCTAATTAGGCATATATTGCGTAAGACAATTAGCATAAAAATTATAAAAAACCTTTATTCACTAATAGGAACTGAATATTTATAATTAATCAATATCTAGACTGATACTATCGATAAGAGTCCGTTGTTTAGTCGACCTATCCAGGATCTGTTTAAAAAAGGTCATAGAAGTATTATTGCATGCAATCTTCGATTCAATCTCTCTTCTGGTGCCTTGCTTTTGATCTAGATTAATATCACAGGTAGTAAGAATTGAACGACTTGGGACACGTAAAACATTTCTTACCTCTCTTGTGATTCTATCTGCATTTAATTGGCCATAATTTTTTTCTTTTAATTTAGTTTCGTATTTTATTAGTAAATTAAATGGAACAGCTCTCGAAATATCTTGAATTAGATAAGCTGCAGCTAGAACAGATGCTGTTAAAAAGATTGGGCCTATAGAATGTTTGATTATGTCCCATGAGAAAAATTTAATTCCATTGAATAAAATTGACTCCAGTGCCTTTGCGCCCCCTACCGAATAAACAGCCATAGCAGGGATTTTTGACGAAAACAAGAGAGAGGGATTCAACCAATATTGATCCATTGAATAATTGTTTAAACCTAATTTAGTTAAGGCATTTGAAGTAGATTTTATCTGAGTAGTCACTTGTTTGGAATCTTGCATGGCTTGTGATTTGTTTCTATCATTTTTTTCTGAAGCACTACCACTTTTTATTCTTTTATTAAAAGGTTGAAACAAACCACATGTTACATAGCTGATAAAGCCTGTCCAAGATGGTGAAACCATATCTTTAAATGACAATGGTATATATAGAGCCTTAATATCATTATGATGTACTTTTGTAAACATCAAATTACTATTAAATGATCTATTTGACATGAATTCGTCACCTAATTCTGCTTTGCCCAATTCTACAATGGTTTCCACGCTTTTAATTGTGCTATCTTTAGCAAATTGTTCAGCTTCATTTAAACTATTTAGGATTTGGTTTTTAATGAATATTTGTGTCTTTAAAACAAATTCATAAAGATTCACTATACCAGTGTAATTTGGTAAATCAATAAATTGAAAATTCAACGAATTTTCAATTTTTTGTCGTGTGAATTTAGAACATGAATCGATTGTGTTTTCAATCAAAGCATCAATATTATTATTTAATCTTTGAAAATGAATTTTTTTATTGTTAATTTCAGGTTGTATTTTATCTAGTTCTGATTTCAAATTCAAATAATCATTTTCAAATTGTTTAATGTTGAAATTTGAGATGAAAATCAAATCATCCAAAATTCTGCAAAGATATGTCTTTGCAGGTAATAGTTTCGATTCAGCTCTTTTTTTAAGAATAAAATTTTTCAAAGATGTTTGTAAATGATCGAAATCTGGATCATCATTATTAGCATCATCATCGTTGTCATAATCACCACCGTCATCACCTTCATGATCTGAATCTGGCGCAGATGAAAGGAAATGAATAAATTCAGATGACCTTTTATGAGTCTCTGGTGAAAGATCTTTGATTTGGTCAAGAATTAATTTCCTACAACGTTCTTTATCATGGATTTTATCAAATTTCTTAACAACAAAGAATATCAATTTTTTTTCATTGGAAGCCAAATTAATAAAGTCCTTTGCAGATAATGTCAATTGATTTTCGGCATTTATGACAAAAATCACTAGATCAATTTCCTCTTGCCTTGACATAATTTCTGTAGTTTGAATTGAATCTACATTTAAACCTGGAGAATCAATCAATGATATATTCATTATATTATTTTTCAATAAAGATTTTTCGATGGCTACATTATTTTCACCAGTTTGTTTTATATTTTCCTTGATGTAAATTTTCAATAAAATGTATTTATCATTTTGATAAACCAATTCCTTTAATGTATCAAGAGGGAAGACTTCATAAGTAGTTGAGGAGTTTATATTATAAAACTCATTCGCATCTTTAACTGAATGTAGTGTTGCGCCCCTTAAAGTTGATGAATCAGAAGTTTTAATCGGTATGGCATGTATCTGTTGAATACCATTATTTTCGCTGGCTTCTCTAATTTCACAAAATAATTTTGTACACGGTAATTGATCTTCAGGTAATAATTTTTTTTTTTTCAATAAACTATTACATAAATTTGATTTCCCTGTATTGATATCACCCGTAATTAAGACTTTTGAATTGATATCATTAACACGAATCTTTAAAGAATTTAAATGATTTAATGATTGAGTTAATTGGAAATGAAATAAATTAGTCAACGAATCATTATTTAAATTAGAAGTCGTAGAAGATAAAGAAGTATTCATACGATGATTGATCTTTAAATCCAATTTTAAGATATTTAAATTTTCATTCATTTGTGTTAATGGATAAGTAAATTTAATTTGATCAGTTGATTTTTGCTCTGATGAATTATTTGATTTAGTTGGTTGAATCAAAGAGACTTTCCTTAAAATGTCCAAAGTTTGATTAATAGATCTATTAAGGGATAATCTATTATTATTATACACCCATTGGCTTAAATCTGAATTCGATATATCATTATTGTTATTATTAGTAGTAATAGAATTTATTGAAGAAGTTGCATTATTAAAAGTGGTTATGTTGGTATTTGTATCATGGTGTAATGTAGTTGTATCTGAAATTATGCTTCGAGCATGGTTATTAGAACTACGATCATGAGTATAATATATTGCATTTGGTGCAATAGTTGAATTATCATCAACCATGGAATTAGCATTAAGTTGGTTGGTTTTATTATTATTATTATTATTATTATTATTATTATTATTATTATTACTATTTACATTTCCAGAAGTATTATTTTGTGTATTTTCTTTTCCATTTTTTTTACTTTCATCTTTTGAAGGGTTCATATTTCGTTTAATGAATAAATAATCTATAATAGTATTAGATATATAATGATGAACTTGCTAGTACTGTTAAAATTTAACTATTGACATTTGATATTATCAAGTTATCGGTATAGTTATTAATTAGTGTTCACTTGTATTCATTAATTAATTTAGTTTTGATTAATCTTCGATAATATGTGTCGGTGTTCTATTTTTTTTTCTTTCTCTTCTAGGCAAATAATAATTGAGGTAAATTTGAAAGGTTCAAGATTCGAATTGGAACAAGAAGTATTATTGCATGAAAAAGAAAAGCAAAAGTAGAATATTAACAGCCAATTTTTATTTAATAGTATAATATTACATAGTTTTATCTGTATAAGTGTTAATTCGTTGTTTATATAAGTTAAAAAATATATATATAAATAGTTAGATGAAGATAGAAAAAAAAAAAGAACAAAGCAAAACAAAATGAGATATATGTATGTATGTATGTATGTATGTATGTATGTGTAAGGTATAATTCTATTAAAACCTTTTTACAATGTTAATTCTTTCTATTTTGTTTGTCTTTTTTTTTTAAAATATACTTATCTTTTTGCAAAAAAAACATAATATTTGTTTAATAAATAAAATTATTCATTTTATTTCCCTTTATCCTTAACTTCTTCAATCAAAGGCTTTTTTTCATTAGAAGAGCTCTTTGCAGGCACTTTAGTATTAGTATTATTATTAGTTGTGGAGGTAGTGTTTGAAGTGGTTGGAGGAGAAGTAGATTTATCTTTTAAAACTTTTTTTTCTTTAGTGGATTTCTTCTTTGCCTTTCTTTTCATCTTTTTAATGTAGGAATAAGAATCTTTTCACCAAACCCATATAAAGGTTTAAAACTTTCCAATACACCACAATCTTCAAATAAGTTAGGGAATAACCAGAATCCGCCTGTAACTTTATTACAAAAAGGTAATGAAATTAAATGTAAGAATAATCTGACCAAAGCCATTGCGAAAAAGACACCTAATAAAGCTAATGAGCCCATTGATAAATAATAACTACCACGTCTCATAAACGGTGGCCATAATGGATAGCCGACCAATGCTAACAATAACCCAATGACACCAATACCCATAAAAGTATCATACCAAGATTTTGGATTATAATTCCAAACGAAATATTGATCTGGTTGTAAGATGGCTTTATTTGATAAGATTAAATGAGGATAATCTTTATTTGGTTTCAATTGATGTTCGAAACATTCATTAGAATGTAATTTGATGGCAGGAACAATCAATTGAGTCTTGATTAAAGTGATGAATATATTACGTGCTCTAATATCCTCTTGTTCAATTTCCTTTGGGTCTGTGGCCGGAGTTTCTGATAAAATGACTGGAGGGAATATATCTGGTTGTAATTTTGATTTTTTAGTATATTCTGGAGATTTCAAAGCTCTAATGAATCTTTTGTAACGGAAGAAATCAGATTGTCTTTGTTGGAATAAACCTTTTCTTTGTTTTAATTCTTTATTATGTCTTAATAGTTTTGCCACAGACATTGGAGTTTCAGGATTAATTTGAATTTCTATAGATTTTTTTTCATTATTATTCGAATTTACTGCAACAGTGGTATTCTGTTTGGCCTTTGAGGCAGTTGCAGTAGCAGAAGCAGAATCGGCTGATTTTGACATTATATATAAAAGACAGAATCTAATAAAATAAAAATAGTAAAATATCAAAATACACGATTACACGACTGTAATACTATTGTTTATACGATTGTGCTGTTATATTTAATTGATATTAAATATTTTGATGATTATTCTTTTGTATATTCCACAACGTTCTGTTACCACACACGTTAAGCCAAAAAAATTTCAAGAGTTATTAATAAAAGAATAAAACAAAATAAATTGAGAATTGAATAAAAATAATTTGATTAATCAATCAATAATCATCGAATAAACAAACCTAATTAATATATACGATCAATTGAGTTAAATTTTTTATTTTTTAACTAAAATTAAAAAAATAAAAGATATTAAATCAGTTTGTTCCATTTGGTAAGCTTAATTCGTTGTGTACAATTTGTCTAAACAACCACGAAAAAATCGAACAACTAAAAAAAAAAAAGAACCTACGTTACCCGGCTGATCACGTGACAGTTTTTTTTACCTAAGGTCTTATAGCCACAAGATAAAGTAAAAAGTGAATGAATAGTGATTAGTGTGCTAGACACATTTCGTTGTAGTGTTATGGTTGATGTTGTCATGTAGAGGTTTATATGTGTTGCTGTTTTGGCCAGATTTGAATATAAATTAAGTATGTATGTGAAGAAGATGATTTGAATGGAGCTAATCAGATACATTGAAGCATAATTAATAACTTAACACAGCACACAAGCATGCCACATTTTTAGCACAAACAATTACATCTTACAATATTTTGACTATTTTTTTTTAACCTGTATAATATTTCACGAATCTTTTCATATTATATAATCAACATAAAAGTTTAAATAGCAAAGCGAGAAAACCAAATCGAGATGCAAGATTAAACAGATAATAGAGTTGTAGTTGAATAAAACATTTGTAAAAAGATAAATTCCATTGTGAGTCTGTAAAAGGCAACCGAACAGGAATAACTCCGGTTCCCAAATCTCTTTTTGCCATAGTATCCTGGCAAGCTGTAATGTGCCTGTATATATATATATAGCTTCTATTTCCGTTTTCATATCAACTTCAACGCATTGAAGGAATAAAAATACAGTTCCTCACTTACTCAATCATCTCTTGCAGTATAACATACTCTATTTCTTAGACATTCATTATTCCATTAATTGTTAAAATTTTAAACCTTCTTTTAATACCTGTAAACACGTGACTACCTCATTGTCATCTTAGCCCTGAGTCATCTTACTAAGACAACACCCTATATTTTAATTAGTGTTTTTTGTATATAATCTGTTTGTTGGTAAGTATACCCATCGTGTTGCTGGAACACTATACGTTTCACCCGTACACCAATATTATTCCACCCGTGCACCAGCTTCCAGACACTTTTGGCTTTCCCCGTGAATAACCAGTCCGTGATTAGCCGTATCCCTCGATTAGCCGAACCGAGAATAGCCGAACCGCGAATAGCCGAGCCACGAATAGCCGAGCCACGAATAGCCGAGCCACGAATAGCCGAGCCACGAATAACCGAAGTCACTCACTCCGACAATTCCCGACCACGAAGATTTCCGACTGTTGGTTTTACCTCCGCTTTTCATCCATTTTGTCATCACCCCACCACTCTCGACCTCCCCCCACGTTTCACCCCGAATATTCCCGATACCCTTTCTGCGTCAGTTTCTTAGTGCCTGTCCATTCCTGAATTCTCTTTCCCGATTACTCATAGGGTTTCCACAGACAGACTCGTACAACACCCACTGGAATTCTTAATACGGTCACACTCTATATAATATAAGCGATGAGCTAAAACTTTTTCAAAGCCTATTAGGAAAAGACTTAAACAAAAAAAAATAACCAAGTAATAAGCAACCAAGTAATTAAGCAGCACATAAAGATTATCAATTGAATATTGTATATTGATATTAGCGTTAAATATTCAGTACAGTACTACTTTTCATCAAATCATTGCCAAGCATCGTCATTCATTGCCATTTTTAATATACCTTCGTCATTTTAACTTTCCTAGATCCGTGGTATCCGGTTGTAATAGTAACTATTATCTTTTGTGTACTGTTATATAAAGACGCCACACTTCCACATCTATTTGTGCCTTGAGTGCCTCTAGCACCTTTTTCATCTCCAACACATCTAATCTCTAGCCACACTTCACACAATCAAACATTCACAACACACAGATTCATTCGCATATGGGACTAGTTAGGAAAATTGCATTGACATTTAGTCCTGCAGATTTTATCATCGTCATGGCTACAGGGATATCCTCAGATATCCTCTACGTATTCCCCTATTCTGGCTTTTGGCTGCGGCGGGCATCATATCCAATGTTTGCAGTAGCTTGTTTATCTATGTTATATTTCCAAATCTTATGTCTGCTGCATTTGATCTTTTATATCAAAGAAAATTCTCTTAAAGCTTATTTCAACGAATATTTTAGAAATCCAAATAAAGCTTTGTTTTGGGGTGCTTACCCAATGGGGTTAGTCACCATCATCAATTATATGGTCAATTTAGTGGTACATGATGGTAGAATCACACATGGTGTAAAGATGAGAATGATACGAACTTGCTATGTGTTATGGTGGTTCGATGTGGGTATTTCTCTTTGGACCGCTTGGGGCATCAATTTTTTCATTTTGAAATCTCATTTCCTTAATGGTTCTCTGGGGAAATATCAAAGCTATTCTCAAAAAATTATGACTGAACAATTGAAATCCATGATTCTTTTCCCCATTATCCCTATTGTTGTCGCATGTTCCAGCAGTGCAAATTTCACCATGTTGGAAATCTTTTCCGAAACTTTTAATAGAAGGATTCAATTCATGACTCTTATTGTTACTACATTATTATGGTTGCATGCCTTAGCATTAGTCTTTATGTTGATTACTATCTTTTTTTGGAATTTATACGTCAATAAAATCCCTCCAATGACCCAAGCGTTTTCCCTTTTCATTGTTTTGGGTCCATTGGGCCAAGCTTCTTTTGGGATTTTATTGTTAACTAATGATGCAATTTTGTATGTCAACAAATATTATCATTTACCAACCCAATTATCAGATATTACCACTATAGATGATTTGCATTCCATCATCTTAACATTATCCATTCCTTGGATGTTTAAAGCCATTGGGCTAATCCTTGGTTTAACTTTGCTTGGATTCGGCTATTATTATACAATCTTTTCCATTCTTTCATTTATCTATTATTCAACCAAAAAATTGGATCATCCAACCGATAAAAATAAAAAAATTCGTCTCTACCATTTCAATAAAGGTTGGTGGGGGATGACTTTCCCCATGGGTACAATGTCCCTGGGCAGTACCGAATTATACCATCAATTCAATGAATACGTCCCCATGAAAACTTTCCGCGTCTTGGGTACCATATATGGAACTGTATGTATCTTATGGTCAATCAATTGTGTACTATTCACATTATATTTTACTGTATTGCCATTCATCAAGAATAACATTGTAAAACCTTGTAAAAATAAAGATGAATCAATAGGGGAATCTCCAATGATTCTCGATTATTCTTCATCTTCTTCAACAGAACCTAAAGTATAATCATTGCGCTTTCATTATTGCATTCAATATTCTTTCTAATATTTAATAATCTTTATTTATCATTCTTTATGTAACTTCAATATCTAATAATAATACATTACTTTATCTTAATTATTTACAAAGTAATTATTAAATATAATTTATGTCACCATAACTCTAATACAGTTTAGGGTTGTAAAATAATAACCCTGGGTTGTAATTGCTTATTAATTTAATACATTTTATTAACAATTTTCATACGTAATTAAGTTTTCCATTTACGTAACCGTTTTGCCTTTTACATATCGTTAAATCCTTTTTTTCGAGTCCCTTTTAATCCTTAAATAGTGGACACTATTTCAAATAACCTAATAATAAATAATAATATATACAATTAATAGATATCTACAGAACTAATCAATACAAATAAACATTCAAATAAAAAAGATGCCTCCAACTTTAAAACATTACAATTATTTAGTCATTGGCGGTGGTTCAGGTGGGGTGGCCTCCGCAAGAAGAGCTGCTTCATACGGTGCTAAAACTTTAATAATAGAAGGTAATAGATTTGGTGGTACCTGTGTCAATGTAGGTTGTGTCCCTAAAAAAGTGATGTGGTATGCTTCAGATTTAGCCACTAGAGTTCAACAAGCTAATGAGTATGGTCTTTATCAAGGCGTTAAATTAGATTCCAAAACTTTGACTTTTAATTGGGAGCAATTCAAATCAAAGAGAGACGCCTATGTAGAAAGATTAAATGGTATTTATGAAAGAAATTTAACAAGAGAAAAAGTCGACATGATTAAAGGTTGGGCTTCATTTAATAAAGCAGGTAATGTGGAAGTTAAAAAACATGATGGTACCATTGAAGAATTCACCTCAGATCATATTTTAATTGCTACTGGTGGTAAACCAATCTTACCAGTTAATACCCCAGGTTATGAATATGGTATTACGTCTGATGGGTTTTTCGAATTACCTACTCAGCCTGAAAAAGTTGTTGTGGTGGGTGCAGGTTATATTGGTGTAGAATTAACTGGTGTTTTCCATGGATTGGGTTCTGAAACTCATCTAGTTATTAGAGGTCAAACAGTATTGAGAAAGTTCGATGATTTAATTCAAGAAACTATTACTGATCATTATATCAATGAAGGTATTAATATTCATAAAGGTTCCACAGTATCTAAAGTGGAAAAAAATCCTACCACTAAAAAATTAACAATTACTCTTTCTACAGGTGAAATCATTGAAGATGCCGACCAATTGGTTTGGACAATGGGTCGTAGAACCTTCTTGGGTCTAGGTTTAGAAAATGTCGGTGTTGAATTAAATTCCAAAGAACAAATCGTTGTTGATGAATATCAAAATACTACCGCTAAATTACCCAATTCTAAAATTTATTCCTTAGGTGATGTTGTTGGTGATGTCGAACTAACTCCAATGGCTATTAATGCTGGTAGAAAATTATCTAATAGATTATTTGGTCCAGAAAAATTTAAGAATCAAAAAGCTGATTATACAAATGTTCCTAGCGTTGTCTTTTCTCATCCAGAAGTTGGTAGTATTGGGTTAAGTGAAAAAGATGCCATTGCCAAGTACGGTAGGGACAACTTGAAAATTTACAACTCAAGTTTCACCGCCATGTATTTTGCAATGTTAGAACATAAATCTCCAACAAGATATAAATTGATTTGTGAAGGACCAAATGAAAAAGTTGTTGGTTTACATATCATTGGTGATTCATCTGCTGAAATTCTACAAGGTTTTGGTGTGGCAATCAAAATGGGTGCTACAAAGCAAGATTTTGATAATTGTATTGCTATTCACCCAACTAGTGCTGAAGAATTAGTGACTTTAACTTAGTGTTTTTTTTTTCTCTTTTGTGTAAATTTATATATTATGAACTTATTAAAAAATTAATGTGGTATTTTAAATTGTATTTCCAAACTGATTACTGATTATGTATGAATTATTATTAGATGAATAAAAAAAAAATAAGTGGATGCATAATATATAGAGATATATATTTCTGGTAAATAAATAATATTTAAAGATGTTTGAGAAATTTTTAAAAAAAAAAATTAAAAAAACAATAGTCAAAAAAAACAATAGTAAAAAAGAAAATTAATTGGAAAAAAAAGTATGAATGATTTATGAGTGTAATAAGAAAAGTAAAATACAGTTTTAATAAATGTTACAATAATACAATGGAAGATTTGATATATGATATTTTTTTTGTTAATTTAATTGATTTTAGTATATAATAATAATTTGGGGAGAAAAAAAATTTTATTTAGATAAATGAATATGATTTTCATTTGAAGTCGCAACAATTGGTTTCGTAGTTGAGGTAGAAGTTGTTATATTTGGTAATGTGGACGCATTTTGTAAATTCGAATTATCTACTGGTCTAGAAGGAGACGATTTTAAATTATCCGTATTGCCCATAGGGGAATTATTACTGTTAGTATTACTATTGTTGCTTTTGTTATTGTTAATATTGTTGTTGTTATTATTATTATTATTATTGTTTGTAGTAATAGGAGCAGTAGTAGAAACATTTGTAGAGGTGTTATTATTTGTAGTTAAATTTGAGTGCATTGTATTTGAATTTGATATTACTGGAGATGTTGTTGAGTTTGAATCAAATTTATTAGAATTTTGTAAACTTGGGATATTTGATGTTAAATTAGAACCAGTATCAGTTGAATAATTTTTCAAAGATAACAGTGGATTTGGATTTGTGGAAGTGGTTGGAGTTTCATTAGCAAACGTAAAGAATCTTGTAGAAGATGCTGATGAAGGTTGATTATTTGTACCATAGGGATTTAGCCATGTATTGCCATTAGAAGGTTGCATTGTATTTGGTAATGGATTATTGTTATTGTTTGTAGTGGTAATCTCTATAGTATTACGATTAATATTTCTTGTTGTTGTAGAAGGAGGGTTATTGGTATTAGTTGGTTGACCATTTGCATTAAAAGACCAATCTTGAAACATGGACATTGAAGTACTTGGTGAAGGTATTATTAAATCATGAACAAATTTGGATGGTAAAGAGCCAGTTAAAGGACCTAACCCAGGTGTTATAGCAGTGTTATTTCCTGGTCCATTGGAATTATTGTTATCAGTTTGTAGAGGAGTATGGGATCTAAATTGGGAAGTTTGATGTTGTTGTATTTGTCTTTGCATCAATGAAGGATTGCTATTATTATTTGAATTATTATTATTTGAATTCATTGTCGGTACAGTAGTAGATGGATGTTGTTGGAATGGAGTGGCTAAATAAAATTGACCAGAAGCAGGTGAATAGGGGAAAACAGGTGGTAAACCAAACCCAGTTGCTGAAATATTACCCGAATTTACTCCATTTAAATTTGATCTATTTAATTGATTCCTATTTGACATTGTGGAAGATGAATTTGAAGTAGAGTTGGAAGTCTCAGTAGAAGATGATGTGATATTTGGTTTGGCGAGATTAGTGATAGATTTCGATGATATTGTTTCTTGTGGTGACGTGTTCGAAATTGGATCACTTTTTACATTTGTATTATTCTTTGTGTTTGTGTTAGATTCTGAATTACTATTGTTAGTTGTATTTGAATTTGTATTTGAATTTGAATTTGTATTTGTATTTGTATTTTTAATATTATGATGATTTGGAATTTGAACACGTAATACAGGTCTCATTGATAATTTCCTTTGATGACTAAAAGTATTTGAATTTGATGGAGATGAAGTAGGATTATTGATGGTATTGGAATTTGCTCTTAATGAGTGAGTGTTTGAAGTAGTTCTTAAGGGTAAAGTGTTTGAAGATGTGTTTGGTAAAGATGTAGTAGAAGTATTGATTGATCTTTGTGATGGATTTAAAATATTACTTGATGAATTACTTTTGTTGTTGTTGTTGTTGTTGTTGTTGTTATTGTTATTGTTATTATTATTGTTGTTGTTGTTATTATTATTTGAATCATTTAGAATGGAAGGAGCAATTGGGTTTAACGGTTCTTGTTTTATTGTTGACATAGGCATCGATGAAGTAGTGGTTGTATTGGTGGTGTTCGTAGTGGTTGTATTTGTTGTAGGATTTATAGTTGATGGTGGTACATCGATTGTGGCTGAATTTGGAGAATTTGAGGAAGTAGAAGAATTTGTTGCAGACATGGCTCTATATAAGTTATGGAATTGTCTTTGAACATGATCTTGTAACTGATGAGTCGGGGCTGCTGCTGCAGTGGCAGGTGGAGTAGAAGAAGGGACCAAAGTGTTGGAAATGGAAGAAGTAGTTGTGTTCCTAAAATTAGAATTATTTGGTACAGGTAATGAAGTGGTATTTGTAGAGGGTGTTGCAATTTGTCTTTTGAATAACCTACTATTTTCAATAGACGAAGAAGAATTTTGATCTACGGATCTTTTCCTTGGATTCAAATAATGCTGAGGTAATTTATTTAACACATACGATTTCGGTTGATAATCACCATAATCCATGGGAGTCTTTTTGATATGAGATAGTTTAGAGTTTTGATTGGATGATTGTAAACTATTGGAATAGCAATTTAAAAGATCATTGATATCAGTGGACGAGAACTCGTAAAACGTATTGTTTGTACCTAAAATGATGACAGCAACGTCTACTTTACAAAGCACAGATAACTCATGAGCTTTTTTCAAAAGACCAGCTTTCCTCTTGATAAAAGTGACGGATCTATTTCTTTCTTGATCAATGGGTTGGATCTCAATCTTACGTCTACCCATAGTTGAATTAGCCTAATAGAGGGAAAAAAATAGATGTGTGTGTATATGTGTATATATAGAAAGCGAAAGAATATTAAGGAGAGAGATGACTGATGAACAATGAGACAATGTATAGACGCATATATTACTGTACTAGTCTAATATATTGTACTATGGAAGGAAACCTTTAAAAAAATATATGATATGAACGGGTGAAGAAGTGATGAGAAGAGATCAGAGGATAAGATATAAATAGAAATGAATGTTTGTAGATCGAGTTCATCGAATGAAAAACGAAGCAAACCAAGAAAAAATAAAAAAAAAAACATAATAATAATAATAGATAAATGGGAAGACTAAAAATAACTAAAAAAAATAAAAAAAGACATACAAAAAAAAAAATAAAAATACACCAAATAAAAAAGTAAAAAAAAGTAAAAAGAAAAACAACGAAACAACAACGAAACTACAAAATAACAAAACGAACTATAAATTAAGATTTAGATAAAAAAAGAGATGCCAAGACAAATTAGTTTGTTATCTATTGTTATCCATTAGTAAACGTGATTTCTTTAAATGCATATAGAATATACATAATAGTTAATATATTATTCTTCGATGATGAAAAGATCTCATTATCATTATCGCTATATTGACCAAATAATGAAATTTCAAATCTCCTAGTTACGTATGACGCAGTCACAACCATTGAAGCCATTTATATTGGTTTCCTAAATCGGTATATTCACGATTGACCAAATTTGGCATGTGGATGCCATAATAGGAGATTATTGTTGCCAAAAACGGATTACGATTTGGCAAAAATGGCATGTTGAGATGCCACAAAAGGAAGTGTAAGTTACCAAAACCGGTAAGGCACGTTGCCAGAATCGAAGGTACAATAGCCAAATAGGTTTAGGAACTGCTGTAAGAGGAAAGAGTATTTTCCTATTCAAGAGACTAAATATGCTGCCCAAATAAGGAAAATTGGGTGTTCACCCGTGCACCCCACGTGACTCTCTTGCTAGTTTTATTTTTGCCATCCACCAGTTTCGAACCACAGACCCACGTGTCCGGTAAATCACGGTGAACGAACCGCATATCACGTGCTCATGTGTTCACGGCGTTAAGCCGGGTTGGCGTTAACTCCGAAACCCCTTTGGCCAGACCCGGCGATTCTGCCTCCGCACACGCCGCAAACGGCTCGTACCGAGAACCCTCAGACAGCCATGCGGGCCCGAAGCGGCACCTACCACATCAGGAAATATGTGCACCCGTGCCCGACTCCTGACTTCTACGGGATACCTACGGGACGTCCCGTAGGTATCCCGCGGGTCAATCTCGTAAACTCTTTGTTAATCTTACATACCTTAATGGATAGTAACAGATATGGTAATATATTGTTTGTCTTATACTATTTAGTACTATTTTATATAATCAATGATTTCAAGGAAAACAATTAGAAAACAATTAAGAAAACAATTAAGAAAACAATTAAGAAAAAATTAAAATAGAAACATCCTAAACTGAAAACACTTTTTTTTTCACAATTTTTTTTTTCTTTCTTGCTTTTTGTAATTCTGAATAGATTAGGCTCGAGTGGACTTAAGTAAACTCATTAATTTCTTATTTTAGTCATTCATTCTAAATTTGTTTTGATTCTGTTAGCAAATTGAAAAATTCCAATTTAAAATTTATCGATTCATATTGATTTTGATTGTTAATTATATTTCTACTTTTGTATGGCTTTTATTTTCATTTTCATACTGTTACGTCTGTTGAAATTTTATTCTTGATCCTGTTACATTTCTATTATTTCTTTTATAAATAGCTCTTTAATTAATATCTTTCTTGGCTTAATAATAATTTCTTGCAATTTTCCAAAATGAAAAAAATATAAAATTGAAGTTTTTTGAAAATTACAAATTATAAAAATTTAAATATACCTTTAAATTTAAGGATAATAAACTAAGATTTCGTTTGTATATTATTTGTATAATAATCGTATTCAACAAAAACCAAAAAAACATACACTTTCACTTACACCCTCACCTGCACTCTCACTTACGTTCACCCCTTTCAATATGACATTTTTAAGATGGAATTATCCTGATGAAGTACTCTCTGGTTATTGGGGTCCTGTCACTTCCACCATCGATTGGTGTGAAGAAAACTATGTCATCTCACCTTTCATAGCAGAATGGTCTAACACATTGACTAATGCTATGTTTTTATTAACTGCTCTATACACTACTTGGACTGCATATCGCGATCGTTTAGAGAAAAGATTTATCTATATCGGTTTAGGGTTCGCCCTGGTAGGGGTCGGATCTTGGTGGTTCCATATGACTTTGCAATACAAATATCAATTATTAGATGAATTACCAATGTGGTATGCCACTTGTATACCTACTTGGTCATTAATCTGTGAATATTTGGATTATTTTCCACCTAACCAACAACAAAATGGTTCGTCAACTCGTTCTTCAAATTCGTTTTTCAGTTTAAGTCCTCAACAAACAAGACGTAGACATGATATCATCGGTTGGATCATTACCGCTGTTGTTGCTATTTTAACTGTGGTCTACATGTTTTGGGATAGAAACCCTTATATCCAACATACTGGGTATGCAGTATTCACAGGTATAGTGGTAATCATCTCTGCCATTATGATGTGGAAGAAGATTACAGATCGTTTTGCAAAGAGAAATTTAATGTGGTGTGCCGGTCTTGGTGCATTAATATTTGCTGTAGGGTTTGTCTGTTGGATTTTTGACAAAGCCATGTGCGGATTTTGGAGAAATCTGAGAAGAAACTATATATTGTTGCCTTTCGGTGTATTATTTGAATTACATGGCTGGTGGCATTTATTAACAGGTACAGGTGTCTATTATTATGTGGTGTTTTTACAATACCTAAGAATTTTAGTTGTCAATGAAAAAGTAGATGACTATTTGTTCATTTGGAGATTGAAATTGATCCCAGAATTAATTCCAAAGGAAATGGCAAACGATTTATGGACCCCTTACTCTTTAGAATTTAGAGGACCTTACGTCAAGATCAAGGACCCTAATACACATTCTAACGGACATGTACATGGTCATAATCATACGCATGAATCCTCTTTACTACACTCTTCCAACGTTCACAACAATTATAATAGTACAAGCAATTGAATGTGTTACCTTTATTTTATTTCTCTTTTTTTTTATCCCCTTAACTTCTGATTTTGCTTAAGCAATTTGCCTTTTTGTCTCTTGCACTTCTTCAAAAGCATACTTCCTACATTGTCCTATATTTTTGACTTTTTTTAATATTCGATAAATAATATATTTTTTGCACAGATCACTACTCCCTCTATATAAGTTACCTATTTTTTTGTATATATATATATATATATAACCTATACGATACACTCACAACTAAACGAACATTATCTAAACGAGCATTATCCAAATCTATACTTATATACTTATATGCAGATACATATTGTTAGCATCTATAATTTAAGTTTTTTGTCTTTCTCATGCACGTGCCTTAAATAGGTGTTAACAATAACCCCGGTTCCTGTTACCCTCTCTTCCCTTTCTTTTTTGGATTTTTTGTTTCTTTTTATTGCCTTTTTTCATAGCCCCCTTTGTCTGTTGTCGTTTCTTTTTTTGCATTGTGTCCCTGAATTCTGCCGCTCGTCACGTGTACTAACATAAAATTTCCTCTTTTAGTAATTCGATCCCTGCAGATCGTTGTAGAATTCGGAAATTTCATCTCCGGATTTTATGGCCTATTATTCCCAAAACAGTCATGCAAACCCCTTATTTCCACTTTCGATTCGTATCTATAGGTTTGGGTTTTGACCCTTTTTCACAAACACTAAAATAAAGCAAATCTCAAAAAGATTTTCAAAAATAGCCTATATATATCCTAATTTAACTAATTAAATTANACTAAAAAAGAATACTAGTAAGATACTNATATATCATAATGCAATATATATATATATATATATATATATATATATATATATATATATATATATATATATTTAGGGATCTTCTCGTCCAATCTCAAATCTTTCAAGGGTTCAGTTGACTTTATTATATCACTTTTGGTGGCCAAGGCAAATTTTTTTTTTTTCATTTCAAAAAATTGGCTAAAACCTAATATGAGCCAAGAATTACAACAGCCTCAGCAGCAAGATCTCGTCATCTCCAGTGAAGTACTACCATCGACAAAAGTCGGAAAGAGTTCACAAGACGATAGCGTTGAAGATGTCAATCAAAAAGATGATCTACCGTCAGATAATGAAACAAGAACATCTAATGAAAAGTTAAAAGCACCGGTGGTAGTTGAAAAGAAAGCGGAAGAAGGGTTAACATCTAAAATAGCCTCTAATATCATGGCTATTGAAGAAAACACCAAATCTTTAAGTTCCATTGTTAGCCCTGAGAAACTAAGATTTTCATTTCTTGATGATGATGATGATTTGTTAGGTGATGATGAAACTGAATCAGATAAAGAATCTTCTACAACAAACACAAAATCAAGTAGTCAAAATAGTCACATTTCCATGGTCCAACAATTCCCCATTTCTCTTTCAAGCCCTTTGGAAAATATTCAGCAACCTTTCCAATTGAAAAGTCCAATGCAAACATCAAAATATCAACCACATAATGAACCAGTTCCTTCTAGAAATTTCACTACTTCTCCGCTACCTTTAAATGGTATTGTTCAACCTAAGTTATTTAATCAATTCTTACATTCCAATCAAAACCCTTCATCTCTTCCACATCCTACTTCTCCATTTAACAGATTGAATAATTCTCAAAGCCCAATTGTAAAAATTATAGATTCAGAGAAATCTAAAACAGATGCCTTTGATTTCCCTATAGATATTTTAGCGCATTCACCTGTTCAAAAAAATAATACTATAAATTTGCAACAAAATCATGCAAAACCAATACACGTCTCGTCAAAAAAGCCTGATTTTCAAATAGAAACTAATAATTATCTTGGTTATACTACTACTACTGCGACTACTGCAAACAATAATAATAATAATAATAATAATAATATATTCTTTCGTTCATCTTCACATGCCAAAGTAAATTATAAGAGGCCAATCAATCCTTATTCAATTGAGCCTAAGGATACTTTACCTCCCTTAGAGCCTTTAAAACATCAAGGGATTGTATTACCTAAAAATATTTTCCCTCAACAAAATAGTATAATATCAACCCCAATTAGTAATTCTCCAAACTTGGCCACTACAAATATATTTACCGATACTAATTCAAGATTCAATAATTTTCAAATGCATGTTCGTAGTAATTCAAACACGATTAATAATTCAATTAGATCTAATAATTTAGCTACTTTGATCACTTCAAATTCTTTAGGGAATACCATTAGACAGCCTGCAGATTTTGACGCAGATCTCATACCTTCTATTCAAGGCATGGTCAATAGCATTACTAATCAATATATTGATAATCAAATTCCAATTTCTCCAACAAATACTACAAGAAATAATAATGGTAATAATGTAATGAGAACGGGAAGAAATCATGCAGGATCTATATCAAACATTTATGCTCCAACTAAAGGGGGTAAATATGCACCTGTTGTCAATCCAAATGAACAATCTTTTTCAAATTCAAATTCAAATTCAAATTCAAATTCAAATTCTCTATCAAAATATTATTCAAGAGATCTAACTCAATTGAATAACACTGGCATTATTACTACATCTAATTGTAAGTTGGAAGAAAGAAGTAATAATGAATTATTACAAACACAATTCCCCATTTTTAATTGGTCTTCTTCAACTAATTTTGTTTATGGTTTACCTTTGCTTCCAATTGATTTACCATATGTTTTAAATCAAAACTCAAATTCTATTGAAAATTTAAAAATAGTTCCAATTTCTAATATTTTAAAGACTGATGGTTATTTGGAGTCATTCCCAGGGCCATTAATTAATAAAAAAATTAAAAATGATACTATAATTCAGTGGTTAAATGATTTACAAAAAAATCATCATGAATTATTAATCGATTCAAATGTTAAAATTATTTTTAATATTTTATTGGTTTTACTTAATGATGATGATATTGCAACAAACAAAAATATTAAAATGATGTCAAAATTTTTATATAATCAAAATAATTTGAACTCTATGTTAGAACAAAATTCTATTGATAATCAAATTTTAAATCTCACAAAAAATAATTTACCATTGATTAGTAGTAGTAATATTAATACTAATGATTCTAATTCCATAAAACTTGACAGTTTTAGTCAATTAAAATGTTTTGCTTATCTGCAGAATGGAGATCATAAAAATGCTGTAAAATTAGCTCTTTCGAAAAAAGATTTTAATTTGGCTTTATTAATTGGGAATTTAATGAAAAAAGAAGAATGGTCTAAAATTATGGAAACATGCTTACAACAAGAATTTAATAATAACACTTTAGCCTCTTATTGTATCCATCATTTATTAAATGTTACTTTCCAAGTATTCAATGGTAATACCAAAAATTTGATTGGTAAATTATATAAAGATCGATCCCAACAAAAATGGTTTATTGAAAATTGGAACATTATTGTTGGATTTCTTCTAAATAATCTTAATGATGAAATTTTTAAAACTAGCAATAATAATAAGTATGAAAATTCAATTCCAATAGTTTTAAAGGAATTCTTACTGGAATTTGGAATATTCCTTGCAAAATTTGATCAAACCTTACCTTCGACAATAATTTTCATGATAATACATTTACCTTTGAAAAATGAAATGTTATCAGACACTGATATTTATTTTAATAAAATTTGTGAAAGTAATTCCATTTTATCGATACTATTTACTGAAATTTATGATTTTACTTTTAACTTAAAATATCAAACAAATTTCAATATATTTTTGTTAAAATTAAAATCTCAGCATGCTAAAATATTATTTGAAAATAATTTATTAAATAAAGCTTCAAAATATTTTGATGATATCTTAGGTAAACTTAAATCTATTACTACTAAAAATAAAGATATTTTAGAGGTAAGAATTATTGAGTCACAGATTCATGATTATCAAAATAAGATTACAGATATAAATAATAAAAATGCATGGTTAGTGAAACCGGCAATGACTTCTGTTTGGGGTCAACTTGATAAATCATTCAATAAATATATTGGAGGTGATTCTCTTGATGATTTTGAAGATAATAAAAATGGAATACAAGACATTGCTACCCAAATGAGTTCTAGACTCAATAGTAACGATCAAAATTGGATAAATAATAAACTCCCATCATTTTCTGCATTCAATAATAATCCTTCTAACGAATTAAATTCAATAAATCAAAATGGGAATAATATTTATTCTTTTTTCCCAAATATGTACTCTCCTTCTAAACTCTCAAACACTAGATCATTTACAAATATTCCTAGTGTAAATAAAACAAAAGGAGAGTCCTTATTTATACCCGCAAATAATATTAATGGTTATTTAAGTGGAACTAACTCAGCAAGAAATATTTTACATGATCAATCACAAGGAGAGACGAATAATAAAAGTTTCCCAATGGAGAAAACAAAGAGCAATTTTGAAAATAGAAATCTTGATAAAAATATATTTCACAATGATACTTCTCTCATTAGAAAAGTTAATACAACTAATTCGCCTGCTAATATTCCAGCAATTTTACCTTCCACAGAATTTAAGAAAATTATTGCCACAAGTCCAACTAGATATGTGGAAAGACAGGTTCATATATCTAATATTAAGAATCCTTCTTCCAAGGATAAGATCGTTCCAGATAAAGTCACAATAAATTCAATTTTAAACGACCCTATAGAGCAAGATGAGAAACAAACTGTTACAACATCCAAGAATCAATTTATTAGTAATGCAACGGATAAAAATATTTCTGTAGTAAAAGAAAACTTAGAAAATGACTTAAAATTTAAAGAATCTTCAGCTGAAACCAATAATCAACAGTTTGAAACATTGGATAAAACCTCTTCACTAAAATCATTGTCATTTTCTCATAAAAGATCATTATCGCATAATGATGCCCTAACTTCAGCAGGAAACCCTTCGATGAATAGTGTATCCACATCTGTAAACAATTTTGGACCGATTAAAGAAAGTGAAAAGATCACAGATAACCTCTTTGCACCTATGATCAAATCTAAATCAGAAACTAATGAAAATCAGTTTAAACCAGTTAAAAATGAATATGAAGATATCATAGAGGATAGTTCTGATTCAGAAAGTGAATCTGATGATGTCCCAGAGAAAGAATCAAAACAGTCTAACAATCAGCAGGATAACCCATACACTCACAGTCAAGTAGGAACTGTTAGTAGCAAGTTATTTACATGGTTCAATAGAGTACCAAAGGCAAAACTAGGTACATCTTCAACATTCCACTATGATGAGGATTTGAAAAGATGGGTTCGGTCAGAGTCTGTTGATAATCGACCACCTCAAGAATATTTGAATGTTACCAATCTTGATAAAATCCAACAAACAGAAAAAAGTATCCGACAATATAATCCTTATAACATAAATATATCCGCTACTAATCAACTTTCCCCACATGTCTCACCACCGCCCATAAATGAGCCCATTCACCTACACTGAGTACCCCTAGAAGGTATATCCCCACAAATCCCGGAAGTAGATATGAGGGAATAGAAGATCTACTTAATAGAACTAGTAATACCCCTAATGCAAAGAAGAAGAGAAGATCGCATAATTATGTCAATGCATTAAATACTAAATGAATAAATATTGTGTATATTATTTGTTATGTATATAGGTAAGTTTATATACAAGAAACTATAATAGCGTATTTACAAGACATCAAAATATGAGGAAATTGGTAGGATTCGGTGTTGTGGTTGTGGTTATTATCATTCAATCAGAGACTCTGTATATATCTGCATTCTTCACTATTCTTGTAAGGGCTACTTTATTATCCAGTTTAATATCTCTTTTAAATGTATCAGTAGGCTTACTTTCAAAAACAGACCCGATCAAATAAACTTTGTTAGTCTCAGCTTGACAAATGAATGCCATATTATCTACAACATCCCTATCATATTTTTCAGTTTTGCCTGTTATTTTATCAAAACGGATTAATCGTTGGCGAGTCTCAAACCTATATACGATTTGTAAATATTCTAACGGTGTCCCTGGAATCATCAAACATTGTAAAGAGACAATCTTTGGAACTTTATGAAACTTTAACAGCTTCCAATCCAATGACACAGATCTTGGTAGTTGTTGTAGACGTGAGGATAATGCATCTTGTACCCATATTGAAATTTTATCATTTACGGGAGCCAATGATTTCTTGGCAAACGAGGAATGAACATCAGCATAAAGTTTAGTAGCTTTCGTTCTCCATAATGCAAATTGTGGGGAAAGTCCTGTTTGATGTCTCCATACAGCAATTTGAATTGTATTAAGACCTAAGTTGAACATTCGACGAAATACACATTGCAGATAAAGTTTAGGATGGGTTTTCCATAGCCCAACCAGAGATTTGCCAGTAGGTGGAATATATAATTGGGTGGCAACTCCCAGATTTCTAACACCAATAGGTTTATCTGCCTTTTTTTTCTGTGACTTTGCTGCTAGTTTAGATATATTTTTTTCTGTGTCATTTAGAAGGTATCGAGTTATCACGAAAGAACGTCTGCTTGACAGTGGAACGAACGGCTGTATGAGTAGTTTGGAACTCTGAATTGAAAGTAGCATTGCTCAGATGTTTACTAAAGAGAAATATCTCCCTCCTTGCTGATGTTTTGTATTTTTTGTTCTGACTTTACTAGCGTTTAATTATTTTGAAATAAAATATCGATGCCATATTCTAAACCCTTTTTTAGCATTTTTCGATTTGCTATTTTTCTATTATTATCATTATCCATATGTTTTTTGTCGGAATAAAATGAGACCCGAGATATTTGGCAATTTAGTATTAAATTTTAGAGAATGAACCAAGGGGACATTTTTAAGATCCAGAAAATAATGAAAAGAATTTGATGAGTTTTTGGTTGCTATAGAATGTACAATTAAATATTTTAAAATATAACCTATATTCAACTACTTAGAATTTACTATTTTATCAAAAATCATAAAAAAAACCTGAAAAAACACAAAAAAAGAAGCAAAATATGAAAGCATACGTTATTGATCTGCTACTGAAAGATACAGAAAAAGTTAGTTGGAAAAAAGGCCTATCGTCTTACTTGAAGAAAACTTATGGCTCTCATCAATGGTCGAGGTTTTATGATGAAAAATTAGCCTCAAAGTTAGATCATCTTAGGGATAATGCCAATGGAGAGTTATCTCCGGAATCGCATTTGGACCAGAATTTAATGTATTACGCTTACTTGGAACAATTGTACCTTCGTTTGGGTAATAAGAGTCCACAATTTAAAATGGATTTTACGTGGTATGAGGCTGAATATTCGACAGTTGCTGAAATTTCGGAAGATGGTGGATCATCAGTCAAATACACACAGAGTAATTTAGCTTTCGAGAAGGCCTGCACCTTGTATAACATAGCGGCTATTCTAGTGAAAGCTTCCAAAGAACATATCAATGATGCTGATTCGAAGGATTCAATTAAGTATATGACACAGGCTATGTCATGTTTTCATTACATATCAGAGAATTTTTTGAATCCCCCATCTAGAGATTTACAAACAGAAAATACCAAATTTTTAAAAGACTTGGCCCATGCTCAGGCACAAGAAATGTTTGTATTTAAATTAGTCAATAATAATGATATTAATGAGAATAAGCAAGCTTCTCTGATTAGTAAATTGGCAAGTTCAACAGCTAACTTATATACAAGATGTCACGATTTCCTAGGAAACCCTGGAGAAGAAAAATCAAAAACTTATGGTGATCCAATATGGAGAAATATTATAACGGGGAAATGGAGATTATTTAGATCCATTACAGCATTTAACCATGCTATGTTCTTGGAACAAACAAGTAAATATGGACAAGCCATCGCATATTTGGAATTAGCCTCTAAGGAAATTCATGAATCTATTCATTTTAGGCATCATTTAAATGAGTTTATTGATTTTGATTCCTTTGAAAGTTTAATTGTTAAGAAAAAACAACAATTGAATAAAGACAATGATTATATTTACCATGATATAATTCCATCGTCAACTGTTTCTTTGGACACTATAAAGCCAATGGATGCTATTAAATTAGAAAATTGGTTAGAGACTATGTTAAAGTCTTTTATGGATAAGATCCAAGGAAAAGCAGATATTCTATTCAAGGGTATTATACCAATGGATATTTTTGAAAAAGATAGTATCTATTCTGAGACAAAAAATCTTACATTATTGAGAAAAGAACTAGATAACTCTCAAGTTGCAGATCTAGAATATACTTCATTTATGGACTTTACAAGTTTACATACTTTATTGCCAAAACTAGAATCCATGTATAAGAATTCAAATTCAAATTCTCAATTCGAAAATCCAAAATGGGAAATCTTAAAAAATAAGGTTAGTTTAATTCTTGACACTTTTAATAATAAAAATTTTAAAGATATTCCAAATCAAATCAATATGGTGATTAATAAGCGTAAAGAGATTCAAGAATTGCTGCCACTTATTCCCAAGGATCAAATGGCAAATATCGTTAAATTAAAATCCTCCTTATTAGAGGCTTCGAATTCGGATGAAAAATTATTTGCATTAATTAATACACAAAATGATAATTTAAGATTATTGATGGATAATGATAAAGTTTGGTTAAACTTTAATAAATTGTTACCGGCAGAAAACTTATCTCCAAGCTTGATTGATATGGATGATGACAAACAAAATCAAATATTAAATGATTTAAGCAATGTTAAACAGATGGCAGAAGATTTAAAATTATTAAAAGACGAAAGAGAAAGAATTATATTAGAATTAAAAGATGAAGTTGCCAAAGATGATATTACTAGAACCTTAATTGTTAATCTTGAAAAAAATGAATCTGAATTAAATGAACTTTTCGAAAATGAATTGGAGAAATTTACTCCTCTAACCACTAGAATTGAAACAACGATTTTTAAACAGAATTCAAATATTAATGACATTAAATTAAAATTGGATCAAATATTTAAAGTTTCTGGATTTAACGATCATTCAAAAGAAGATGATCAAAAGATCAAAGAATGTGAAAATTTTGTTACAAACTTGGAAATTTCTATGAAAAATTTTGAAATTTTTCAAATTGATTTACCAAAGGGTTTGAATTTTTATGAATCATTATTAAAAATAACCAAAGATTTGCTAAATGTAACAAGTTCAGCAAACAACAGCACCTCACCATCAAACCCAAACTCAGCTTTATCTTCACCATTACTCCCAGCCAAACCTTCATTGGTTCCGCCTGCATTACCTCCTCAGCCTAGTAATTTATCTTCGAGTTTTAGTAATATGACTATTACTTCCCCACCACTTCAGCAATCGACGTTTAATTCTCCTAATGTGACTATGACTCCACAGCATTATCCTATTAATACACAGTATCAAACACAACCTCAGATTCCTGTTCCTCAACCTCAGTCTCAAACACAAACTCAATTACCACCTGCTTATACACCAATGGCACCAATGCCAGGTGCCTTTGCACAACCTACTATTGCACCACAAACACAAATGCCAATAGCTCCATCTGCTATTCCCACTCCAATGCCGTACTCCAACATTCCACCAAAGCCACCAAAGAATGCTGATCCGATGGTTTTTAAGAAAGAGAATGAACGGGAGATGAAAAATTTACAAAGAAATCCTACAGACTTTTATAATAAACCTTCTGTTTTTGATGAAGATCTGTATTCGAAATTTAGTAAATGATGTATACTATATAAAGGATTTTAGATATATAGAAAGTCTGTTGAAGCAAGTTAAGTTAAGTACTGTATATTTCTGATGCTTTTTACGATTTTGTTTTCAAACCCTTAATTTAACAAAAAATTAAAATTTTTATTTAAAAATTGATAATTCTAGAAACTAAAAGTTAATTATTTCAAGATTTCTAATAGCATTTAATTTCCCCATATTTACATTAAAGAGAAAAAGGTACATGTATATAATCACTTCAAAACTATTTATTCTTTTTTCTACTATTTAATTCACTTTTTATTTTAAAGGGAAGATCCTAATTTAATATCCGTTGGCGGTTAAACTACACTAAAGGAAATATAAAAAACGATTAAAAAAAAATACGTATCTTTATTCAATTAAAATTTCAAAAGCTTTATTAACTAATAAATACTACTGTAATTATAAAAAAATGTTTATGGTTGATATTCAAGTGTCTGAATGTTCACTGTTGGAAGTTAATGCAATATTACAGGATTTGCATCCCAAAAATTCTACACAGGATAATGAAGAAAATACATATTCGATGAAAAATTTCTTACAAATTCTCAAATTAGTTGTACAAAAGAAAATTTGCAAACTGCCACATAACTCGCTCAATGGATTGATCATTACTCAAAGTGATCTTTTTATTGAAGGCCAAGGCTCCATTTCAATAAAAACTCCTCCATCTGAAGCTCAAAAAAAATTAATTTGTTCCTTAATTAAAGTTATGTTTTATAATATAGCTGAAGGTAAATCTTTAAATGAAATTTGTGACTTCAATTATAATTTAATACTATCTTTATTTGTAGTAAAAATTTATTGTGAAGAACTTGTTGAATTCGAATTAGAAAATCATTCAACGTATAGTTTACATAATCCAACCAATTCTTATGAATTTTTACAAAGAAAAATTAGATCAATTCTTGATGATACAATAAACACTAAGGAACAAGAACAAACGAGAAGAGTAGGCCATTTTAAAGAAGCACATTACCAATATAATATATTTTACAATATTGAGCCCAAGCCTAAGAATTCAGATATATCCAAAAGCTTGGTGGATGACTTTAATAATATATATATCAATAAAGATAGTGATGAAAATGAATCGGATAATGATGGTGAAAACATGATGTCCGATGATGAATTAACAGTGGTTACAGATGCTGAAAGCTTTTCAAAAAAAGGACTATCTTCACTAAATATTTCAAAAAAAACAATTGAATTTACAACTATTACAAGTTTGCCATCTTCTGAATTCGAAGGTGTATGGGAATCCTTACATTTCGAAAATAATTTAAAACAGAAGATCTACTCACATTCAACAATAGCTCTAAAAGTAGCTGATTTTACAAATATAGGGAGATCAAAAGATTTCAACATATCTAATATTTCAAATAACAAGCTACTCCTATTACATGGACCACCAGGAACTGGGAAAACATCTATTTGCAAAGCATTATGCCAAAAGTTGTCAGTAAGACAGGGAAATAATTATGAACTGGATTTTAATACTATTCAAGAGCCTAAGGGCATACTCGTTGAATTACAATGCTCTAAAATATTCTCTAGATGGTTCGGAGAATCTACAAAAAATATATCAACCATATTCAATGACATCCACAAGTTACTGAAAATATATGAAGGTAGAAATATATTTGTTTGTCTTCTTATTGATGAAGTTGAGACGATTGCTCTTTCAAGACAAAGCTTATTAGGAAAGAATGAATCTATGGACAGTGTAAAAGTAGTAAGTACCTTGCTAACAAATTTGGATTCTTTAAAAAAATATAACAACTTTCTAGTATTGGCAACTTCCAATTTGCTGGAATCACTGGATCCTGCATTCAAAGATAGGGCAGATGCAATATTTTATGTAGGTTCTCCTTCAGTAAGTGGGATTATTAAAATTTTAAACTCTAGTTTCCAAGAACTACTCAATAAAGGCGTGCTCACCAATAAATATGCCAATCAATCGGATCCCCTAAAAGGTCAGAGTTATCAAAGCCTTATTACTCTTTTAGCCGAAAAATGTAACGTATGTATAATTATACTTTATTTCCACCAGAATACCATAACGTGCTTTGATAGTTTACTAACACAAATACATGCTTTTTTCTCTCATCTTTAGATGATCAAAAAAACGAATAATCAAAAAGATATATTGTGTAGAAATTGAAGATGAGTGGTAGAAACTTAGGTCGACTCCCCCTGGTGTGTCTGTCAGAAAATTTTACTAACTTACCTGTCGATTTAGATACATTTCTTATCGCGTTGGCATTAACTATCACTCGAACAGTTTCCTGATAAAACACTTTTTTAAAATATTTGCAGATTATCACTCATATCCATATCAATCATATTATTGGATTCACAATTAAACACACGATAGGGTAATTTAGTTATTGATAGTTCCTGATCTAGTAGAACTCTCTTCTTAGTAATCCGCGTGAAACAATTTTTCATCGACGTATTTGAAATATATTTTTTTAGGAAAAAACCGCTATAGATTTTAATTGATTCTCCTTTACCATAGATGATAGTTTTGCACTAGGAATTTCTGCATAATAAATTAACATCATTAGCTTTATCAAATAACTTTATATTTTCTAATATACTCTTGTTACCAATTTTTTTTTGGGTCTATTTAATTAGAATCTTCACAAGCCTGAAGTACTGGATCTGAAGCATTAAGCACCAGTAATTTTAACATATTTATTCAAGCTGAAAATGAAATCTGCAGCTAGATTATTCTATTTAGTTATTACTTTACTTCCACTGGTAGCTTCTCAATTGGTTGATTCAGCTATGACTGGAACTACTGAAGCCACTAGACCAACTGTTTCAACTAATAACAACAATGATGGTTCTCCAGTCAAAGGTTATCAATCATTTTTAATGGCCATCTCCATGATTAGTGCCTCCGAAATTGGAGATAAAACTTTTTTAATTGCTGCTTTAATGGCTATGCGCAATTCAAGATGGATTGTCTTTTCTGCTTCTGCTACTTCTCTTGCTATTATGACTGTTCTTTCCGGTCTTGCTGGCCATACATTCGTGTCTTTTATTCCAGAATACATGGCCAAACTACTTGCTGCTGGCCTTTTCTTCGTATTTGGTTATAAATTATGCAAAGAAGGTTTAGCTATGGATAAAAATACTGGGGTTGAAGAGGAATTAGCTGAAGTTGAAGAAGAATTAGCTGCTGATTCCATCAACGCTCAAAATGATAGCATTGAAAGTGGTACCAAGGGACCCAAACAACCAGAAACTGCTGCCCAAAAGTTTACTTCTCAAATTTATAACTTAGCATCCTTAGTTCTATCACCACTATGGATTCAAATCTTTGTTATGATTTTCCTTGCTGAATTTGGTGATCGTTCTCAAATAAGTATTATTGCTTTGGCTTCTGATAGTCAATATTGGTATGTTATTGCAGGTGCAGTCATCGGCCATATTGCTTGTACCGGTGTTGCTATTATTGGTGGTATGCTATTAGCAGGTAAAATTAGTTTGAGAAATGTCACATTGGCTGGGTCTGCTTGTTTCTTCTTATTTGGTATCATCTATTTATATGATGCCGTTTCTACCTATGAATAATTAAATTAATATAAAATTCTTTTACTGAAAAGGCTCAGTATCGTAATATTGATAAATTTTTATATAATTAATTATTGTGCACTATTATAATATTTATAGACTTGTGTAATATACAATTGCTTACTTATATTATTATCAGAGGTTGATTCGAATACTAATATTCTAAACAACAGGCTGCTCTTTAGCTATTTCAGAATCACTTATTCCATTACTAACTTTTTCAGATTCTTCAGTGGAATCCTCCACAGTGTTTTGAAAATTGCTATTATTATTTAGATTTTCTGTCGATTCAGTATCTTGAGATCCAATATTATTGCTTTTTTCATCAATGGGCTCAATTGCCTCTTCAAGAAGTCTACGACGCAAAGCATCTTTTAAAGCTTTATCTGTTCTTTTTCGAAGTTCATCTAATTTTGGTTTTAATTTTAATTTAAAGTCGGCTGTATATTTATCATCTTTATCATCTTCAGTAGTTTCAATATTCTCCTTTATATCCTCGATATCATCTTTTTCATTACTATCTTCATCACTATTTTTATCAACGCCATCTTTGTTAGTATCTTTTTCACTAGTTAGTTGATTTTGTATAATAGTTGATTCTATATATTTCTCTTGAGCTACTTCATTATTTGTATCTTTTGATATTTTTATTTTTTTAGTAGGATTCTCTGATTTATCCTCGAGCTCATTTGTTGTTATATTACTTCGTATTCTTTCAATCCTTTTTCTTCTCTTATTTAATTGATTGAGTACCACTGATGATATCATTTAAAATTTATTTTCTCTTAAAAGCAAACTATTGTTCTATCTTGCTATATATATGATAGCCATTTTAATAAAAACAGATATACCTGCATAATATTATGATTACTTTAAATTTGTAATTGAGAATGTACGGATGTGTACAACCATCAACATTAAATATTTAAGAATTAAACCAAAAAAAAATATTTGAATTGAGCATGAAAAAAAATCAGCAAATTAATAATTAATACTAAAAATATAATATTAAGTAGTTACATATACAGTAGTTATAATAATACAAATTGAGAGTAATTATGATATTACTCCAATGAAATAAACATCTATATCCTGAGAATATAATTAAACCATAAAAAAAGTATGCAAAAATGTACGGTGTATAATAATTAGAACAAAATAAAATACCATGCAAAAGTAAATAATTGAAAAAATGGAGTTATCAATATTAATAATAATAAAAAAACATAACGTTGAAATAATAGAAAAAAAAAGTTTCGAGTGACTTTTAATGCAAAGTTTTTATGAAATTATCCAAATTATATTCCTCCTCATATTGAGAGGAATCCCATAATTCTTTTAATTCTCCTAAAGCTTCTCTTGCCTTACCACTCAAACCAGTTTCATTTGCAATATCATCCACTTGTAAAGCGCCATTCTTTGCCTTTCTTCTGATTCTTGAGATGGAACATTATCGGCATCAAATAAATCTAATAATTGGTTTGTATCCATAGATGCAAGACCACTATTTTGCTGATTAACAATTGTAGAAGCAATATTCATTTTAAATTTCTGTAAACCCATAATTTTTTCTTCCAAAGTGGCCTTTGTAATAATTCTATAAACATTAACAACCTTCTTTTGACCTAATCTATGAGCACGATCCATGGCTTGTAAATCATTCATTGGATTCCAATCATGCTCTACAAAGATAACAGTATCAGCACCAGTCAAATTTAAACCTAAACCACCAACTTTGGTAGTCAATAATAGACAATCAATAGATGGATCCTCATTAAACTTCTTAACCACTTCTTGTCTATTTCTAGGATCAACACTACCATCCAATCTCATATATGTTACAGAGGGCATATATTTTTTGAAAAGATCATTTTCCACCATATCCAACATATCTTTCAATTGACAGAAAATCAAAGCACGATGTTGAGAAATAACATTTTCAGTCTTTAATAATTGACTTTGTAAGGAACTTGTAGATTTCTTTTCCATATCTTCTTCACCAATACCACACTCGAATAATAATGTGCGTAAAGCGTTTAATTTTGGAGCATTAACAATATCATGCAATTCTAAACCTGTTTGTTTTAAATAGCTTTCTACTTGTGCCAATTGTGGATGACCTGGGGATAAAACTAAAGATGGATGATTACATAATTTTCTCATATATTGTAAAGCTTGGAAAATATGTTGTTTATTATCCATTTCTGCTGGATTTTCAATATCTTTTTCAACGACATTCTTTTGTTTCTTTGCAAAATCTTGATATAATTGTTTTTGAAGATCACTTAATTCACAATAATAATCTTGAATAATCTTTGGAGGTAAATCTTGTAGGACATCTTCCTTTAATCTTCTCAACATAAATGGCAAAACTTGTTTATGTAACGCTTCTAATGCTAATGCACCAGCTTCTTGTTCTTTTGATGAAGTTCTACTGTTTCTTGAAGCTGCGATTGGTTTGGCAAATCTTTCCTGAAATGATTTTTCAGTACCAAGAAAACCTGGCATCAAGTAATCAAATAAGGACCACAATTCAACGACGTTGTTTTGAATTGGTGTACCTGTTAAGATTAATCTATGATTAGCTCTTATTTGTTTTACAGCCTTAGCCAGTTTAGATTGGGAGTTTTTAATAATATGACCTTCATCTAAGACACAATAATTATAATCCAATTTAGATAGAATGTCAGAATCATTCCTAGTGACATCATAGGAAGTAACAATAATATCTGAGGCATTTAATTGACTTCTTAATGGAACACGAACGGAGGGACCACCAGCATAAACTAAAATTTTCAAAAATGGTGCATATTGTTCGAATTCAGATTCCCAATGACCTGTCAAAGAAGGTGGACAAATAATTAATGAAGGTAAAGGCCTTGATTCTATTGATTTTGTTTCTTCGTACTCTTGTTTTCTTAAATATTGATCACTTGCCATAATACAAATCGTTTGTAAAGTTTTACCTAACCCCATATCATCACATAAAATACCATGTAAATGATATTTATTTAAGAAAGCTAACCAATTAACACCATCTTGTTGATATTTTCTTAAAGTAGCTTTAATAGCGACAGGGACTTTAAATTCTTGAGCCTTTGAAGGATCCATCATTTGTTGAATGAAATCACGCTCCCTTTCACGACCTTGCATTAAGTCTTCTGGTAATCCCTCTGGATCTTTTATACCTTCTTCTAATGGAACCAATTTAATAATTGATGCAAAAGTAGTAGTTGCTAAATTTCTAACATCTTGATTAGAATCACTCATTCTACCTAATAATGGAACAATTAAAAATATGACATAAGGTAAGATATCAGTTTCCATTGACAAAGACATGTGATAAATCAATTCTACAGAACCTTGACGATCAATTACAGAACCAGCATTATTTAAAAGGGGTAAAACATTTCTGATGATGAAAGTCATAACTTGAACAGGTGAAGCCTTGGCAAAATCAGCAAACGTTCTTGCAGCAGAATAACGGAAAACAGAAAATTTTGAAGTCAAAAATTTTAAAATGATGGGGAAATAAGGAATTATAAATTCTTCATGGAATTTCTTGTCCATAGAACCATAAAGAGCTCTTAGCATGCCCAAGGAATCAACCATTGATTGACCTAAAGAATCAGTTATCTCTGATTGATCATCTTTGGCAATAGAATTTAATTTATCTAGTGGATCAAAAATATGATTTTTCAAAAATTCAATTTTATCAAATACTTGGGTACCATAAGTTCCGAAAATTTGCATTAGAGTATATAAAGCACCTTTTCTTTTAATTTGCGCTTCTTGAGTCATTCTTAAAAGATTTGCATCATCTTGAACAGCTAATGAAGTCTTTTCTTTGATTAAAGTCAAGATATAATCATCATTTGATATTGAATCAGGATTATTATTCGATGGGATTTGTTGTTTAAATTCCGGAACTTCTGAAGTATCCACACAAATAAACCCACATAAATTTTTAATGATTTTATTTAAGACATTGATTCTTTTATTTTCAATTAAAAGATTTAATAGATAAATTATGGAATCACCTGACATTTGTTGTAAAGTTTGATTTTTTTCTTCTTTTATACTATCCATTAGAGATCTAATGATTGGGTTCAATTTTGTAGGTAATCCATTGAACAATAAATAAGCTGAGGAATAGTTGGCTACTATACCTGAAGTTCTTGAAGATTGAGCTTCCTTAGCTAATTGAACGTTGAATAAAACTCTATTCTTTGCATCTTCTAAAGGTTTTTTGGCTAATAATTTATAAGAGTTATTCATTGATTTAAATAATTTATCGTAATATTCGTTACAAATTTTCTCAGCCATTTCAATACTAAAAGCTTGTTGACCAGCATCTTTTTCACCTTGAACGATGACTGCGACCGTTGGTAATTTATGTTGTGGTAACATACCTACATCTACAAAAGTAGTTAAAAGGGTTTGACATTGAGTTCTTAAAGCTTTTAAACATGGAACAATTTCTCTAAATGAAGGTAATGAAGTTGAAGGAGATGATAATTGTTCATACATTAATGGACCAAAACAATTTGAAACCAATTCAATTAGGTTATTATTATCTTTATCGATGGAAATATTTTTGGATTTAATTTCTTTACAAAATGTAGACATTATAATTGCACATAATAATCTTGGAGTTGCATAAGGTAATTCCAAACAACGGACCAAGACTTTTTCGAAAAATGGTTTTAATATTTGGAATTTAAAATAGGATAATGTTAAACCAAACGCTTTAGCCGCTAGGATTCTTGTATTATAAATAATTTCTGGACCTAACAGAGCAATATCACCATTAATCATGGGGACATCTATATTAATATGTTCATTTAGAATAGATTCCGGGATTGGTATATCTGAGGAATCTTTAACGGAATTTGAATTTGAAGTTGAATCTTGTGGATTTGAAATTGAAACTTGTGGATTTGACAAAGATCTTTTCTTCTCTGGATGTAATTTATAATTAATAGAAGGCTTTAAAATATATTGAGTTTCCATACTATAATTTTTACCGTTTTCACCTATTGGAGTATTTAATAGATGTAACATTGGCTGTAAATGCTTACTAAATATATGATCTATTGATTTTTCAGTATGTTTTGACTTATATTGATTTAATAATAATTGATACAATTGGAAAGATAATTTTAAAATTTCATCATTTTGTTCAAATAAAATATTTTGAAAAATTAATTTAAAAATTTTACCATTAATCCAAGATTTTGTAGAATCATCTTTTAAATTTAAAAAAGTTAATAATAAATTTAATACAGATTTTCTTACTGAGGAGATTGAATGTCTTAAAAATGGATATAATTTGGGGACTAAAGATTTAAATGACCATTCCGAAGGGAATTGAACTGCCTTTAATTTCAAAATATCTAAAATTTTTTCATGTTGACACAAATTAGATAGAAGATCCATGACAGACCCTACTGAAGAGGATAAATCATCATCTAATTGAGAAAGTGAAGCCCAAGTTGTTGTTAATACCACATCTATTTTTTCATTATTTAAATTAATAAATTCATTGGTAATTGGTATTAGAATTGAAGTAGCCACACTTTTGATATCGTCATCGGTTTGATTTAAACCATAAATGACAATATCAATAATATCATTTAAATAATTATTTTGTAAAATGAAATCAGTCTTTATAGAGACAAAATAACGTAAACCTAATAGCCCACCATGAGTGGCTTCCCAAATTTTTCTTATACCTGTATCACTCTTAAATTCTTGATTATTTTGTAGTACCAAAATTTTCAAAGAATTAAATATTTTAGTTAATAGAGTTATATCTTTTAAATCATGTATTAAAGTGGCCAATGTTTGAGCAGCAGATTCTCGTACTGGTGCCACTACTGTATCATAAACATAATCACCAAATCTATCTAATGTAAAGATGGTAATGATTCTTGTGGCTAAATCTTCTAAATACTTTAGATTTCTTTTATTATTTTCCTCTTGATTTAAATTAGATAATTTACCAATGGATGAAGAATGTTTTTTCAATAAATCTCGAAGTCCTAAAGAGGAGCCGTGTCTAATTTCCCAATTTTCATCTATCAAATTATTCAGAAGTAAATCATAAATTGGTTGTACTGGCCAACAAGTTTCATTTTGTTGATCAATAAATTTTTCTAATATTAATTTATCTTTAGCAATTTTGGCTGACTGTAAAGTTGAAGAGGGAGTGTCTTTTTGCTTTAACGATAGTTTTGGGTTTTTAAATTCCGAAGAATTCGATGTTGACGTTATAGTTGTTGTTGGAGCAGTAGGGGATACTGTTTTTGATTTCATCCTTTGTTTTCTCTTTTGCATGGCCATCATTCTTGCAGATTTTTTAGAAGCAGGAGGTGCTGAACTAGAGGTAGCTGTTGAATTTGAATTTGAATTCGAATTTGAATTTGGAGTACTGGATGATTGTGTCTTTAATGATTTTGTAGGAACTTCATCAACAGAATATTCTTCTGTACCTGACGCCAGTAAAGTTTTCCCAGATTTTAGAAGCGAAGACATATCCCATTGATCTAAAGAATACATATGAGATAGATCGTTATGGAAATCTTCCTCTTTTATTGTTGGTATGCTTTCAGTTTTTATTGAGTCGGTATCGGCCTCCCAAATAGGGTAATGAGCCATTATACCACCAAATGCTCTTGCCGCGGTGACTCTTGTTTCCCATTTTTTTGCCAGGAGAAAAGGGTATACCCTAGATATCAGCGAAAGAATGTCTTCTGGATGCTGTTTAGCTAAATCGGCCAATTGATCAGCAGCCATATTACGTACCACTTGAGTGGAACCTGTTTCCAACAACACCACTTGTCTGTCCAACCTTGATACTTGTGAAGTCATTGGTATGAATTATATGTGTAGTAGAAGTGATGGAATTTGACTAATTAATGAATAATTATTATTTGGGTGTTATATTTTTTTCAATTTCTTTAAAACTTTCTATATTTTTTTTCCTTTTAATTTTCTATTTTTTTGCGATTTATTTCTCTTGAGGAAATTATCTCTATATATAAATCTATGCAATTTTATAACAAAATATAACAAAATATATTATTGCAATGAGTGTAAAAAAAAAAAAATATAATAAATGATTATAATTATTCTATATGAAAACTTATTTGAACTTATTTAATATAGAAACGGCGGCATCTGTCCCTAGTAGCCGCCCATTCGGGCTTCAAACCCAGGAAATCATCGCGTTTAAATACTTTTCGCTTTGGTCGTCGCGTTTCAATTTTTTCAATGGTTTCGCGACGTTTTGCGATTTTCCGGCCATCGCGTGAAAATTTGCAGCTTGCCTGTTTAGGATATTACCGGAAAGGAGTAAACTAGGTCGCGTGATACTGAGATCACGTGATGCAGAAAAAAGTTGGCACTAATAGTAGTCCATCAACTTTTAATATATTGTATTTTTATTGCAGCATTAGTATTTTGGGTTTTAAAACGAATTAAAAAGGTGGAAAAGGTATCATAACTTACACATAATCACGTGATATGCGACGTCACGTGGAACTGAAAGTCACATGATAATTAGTATCACGTGATAGCAACGCATGTGAAAATTTGAAATTCATTTACGTGATTGGGGTCACGTGAACACAATGTCACGTGCTCGTAATATTTTTTTTTTATGATTTTGATATTTTGCGTGTACTGATGTTATATTGCCAAATACAGTATTTTGTTTCAGAATATAGCTGCCATTATATATATATATATATATAATGGTATAGATACAATTCACAAACATTTATATAAGTTACAAATGTTTTACAAATTTTTGATTAAATTATGTGTTGTACAAGTAAGTATATGGAAACCTTTTTAAATGTAATAATATAAGACTATTTTTGCTCATATATCTTGGATCAGATGTACCGGTTACCATTGTAAGTTGTAAATGCATCTCATATATAATATAGTCGCACAAAATACTTATCATTCAATCTTTAATAATACATACACACACACACACACACTTACTCACTCAGTCATATACATATGCGCTTGTATACAATTCAAACACCAGAGAAACAGAAACCAAGAACTTGTTCTGCAGCCGCTCTATCACTTGTTGTGGTACGTGTACGTACAGGCACAGCCATTCGAGGGTCTTCCTCTTCTTCATCGTCATGCAATGCACGTGCTGCTGCTACAGCTTGAACAGCCCAACGTCCATCGCGTGCATCATCATGAGGTGTAGTATCAGAACCTGCATCGATTGCACGTGCTAGCGCCGCATCTACTTCTGGAGTTCTTTTAGTTCTTAGTAATGCTAATAATAAAGCCTCTTGAGATGTTGTGGGAAAACTAGATGATGGGTAAGCGACTGCCGAACGCAAAGTGGAACGGAAATGCTGTAAAGTGGCAGCTGCTGATGCTAGTTGTGCTTGTGCTACTGCAAGTTGTGCATTTAAAGTATGTGCTGCAGGAGGACGAGGTTGTGCTAGTTCATCACGTAACCTTCGTAATGATTGTGCCAATTGTGCTAGTCTTAAACGAGCTGCATCAAGAGCTTGTGTAGGGATACCTGCAGAGGTCACATGAGGAGCTATCACGTGGGCTGAATCATCCATTATTTAAGGTTTTTTTTTATTTATTTTATTCTTTATCTTCTGTTTTAATTTCTCATTAGTTTTTTTTTTTCACGGATCGGTCAGTTTATATATACTTACAGTATAGAGAATATAGAATATAGAATATACATATATATATATATATTTATAATAATAATAATAATATAAATATACATGTATGTAAATGGAAAAATGGAATATATATATATAATTGATATACAAGAAAAAATAGGGTCATGTTACGTACATTACATTAACGCAACAAATTTTCAATTTCTGTAACACTTTCGTTCAATACTTGTTCTTGGAACTTAGAATCGCCCAACATGCTTTCAATACGATCCTTAACACTAGCAACCAATTGCTTTTGTTGCAATTTCTTGATATTATCTTCATGTCTGACCCAAGAATCCAAAACACTCTTGGCCTCGGTGGCTAATTCAACACGTTGTTGTAGTTCAAAAGCTTCAGCTTCTAATTCAACAGTTTCCCTTGAAACATCAAATAAAAGCTTGGTAGTGTCTACAACACTATCAAGACTTTTGACATCTTCAATTCTTTCCTTGACAGCGTTCATATGCTTTTCTCTAGATGAGTTCAAGATAGAACTGACCTTGTTCATTCTTTCATTGGCAAAATCACCATATAATGGACTGATATATTTGGCTACCAAACCCATAAACCCAAGGAAGGTCAATACAAGGATACTTTCATCGGAAATAACATACAATTCATTGGAGATAGCATAGACACTGGCAGCTGCACCAGTAACTAAGATACCGGTCTTGGATAATATAGAAGATCCTGGTAAACTGTTGATAATAGATGTGGCCTTGATGGAAGGACTCACAGGAGTCTTTTCGTTGGAACGAGGAGTAGTGGAAGACAATGGACGGATATTCTTCAAAGAAGTACTAGTGGATTTGAAAAGACTAGAACGTAACAGTTGACGGTTCACAGCATACTTGGTTACTAGATTGGACATCTTGCTTTAGCTTTATTTTTTTTTTTCTAATTTTTTTTAATTTGTATTGATTTACTCTTGTCTGTCTGTATCTCTTTTTTATTGTTTTCTAATATAAACCTCGTTTTCTCCCTTTTTATTCCAATAGATTTCGATGTTTCCGAATTTCGGGTATTTAAGACAAGGTGAATTTTGAAAAAAAAAATAGTAGTCCGTCAGGGTAATTAAAGGGTACATATAATAGAAGAAGTATTGATGAGTTATTATTAACTTAAATAATTATTCACTAGATATTTACATAGGGGAATTCTCGAGTATTTTTAATGGAATAAAATTTGAAGAGTTATTTGAATACCCAAAGAAAGAAAAAAAAATATTTTAATTCTAAACAAGAATATCTTGAATCTCAGTGTAAATAAGTTTGATCCATTAAAAACAAATATTTTGTTGGTAGTTAATTTTCTAATTTTTAAATCAATATCTAAAAGTATAGTCCGTTGATCTTTTATAATTGTAGAGAAGAATGCCATTCCTGATACCCGTCACTAACTATTGTTAAATTAGTATAAAAAAATTATTGTCTATACTCAAGGAACATCTACCAATAGATGCAATTACAATTTTGCTTCCAATTTGATGATAGGGATTTCTTATGCTTATTTTGTCTATTGAAAAGAAAGATATTACTAAAAAACTTAATGTTTCTATATAATATACATTCAAAAATCAAGCCCGTTATTGAAAAGTTAGGTGATCTTCTTGTCAATTTATAATCACCTTAAGTACAGCTTATTCATACCTATTCTATCTTATTGCAAATTTAAAGAATGAAGAATTTAATATGACAAAAATTAGGGCATCAATAATCTCATCAACATTTGCGTAAATTTGGTTAAAGTTTGTGTAAAATTTAACGATTTAACATTACGATGTTACATCTTCATATTCATTAGAAATATCCAAAATACTCCCATTATCGTTACAATTTAGTCTCTACTAAATGTTTGGCAGGTTTCCAAATTTGTATAGAATTATCACTACCAACACTACATAATAACCATGGATCATGCAAATCCCAAGATAAATCATTAATGCCCAACATATGTCCCCCATGGATAAATATAGGTTCTTCTTCATTGCTAATATCCCATAATTTGACTAATCCATCTTCTTGTCCACCTGAAGCGATCATTTCATTCATTAACGGACTCCATTCAATAGTAGAAATAGATGATCCATGATATAAATTCCTTATAGGTTTATTTAGCTTTCGAATATCCCAAAGATTAATTATACCATTAGAGTCCCCCGAAGCTAATAGCATCGCATTTTCATAATTGAATTTGCACGAATTTATACCACCATTGTGATTCCCTTGTTCAATACTATTAACAATACCCTCTTTCCTAGTATCAAATACAGCCATCTTATTATTTTCACCACAAGTGGCAAAGATAGAATTATGTCCATTCATCCATGTTACTTCATTACATCCGAGATCATCAAAATTTGTATCCCAAATTGTATTATTGATCTCTCTATTCTTACTAGAAAATTCTTTTTGAAAATCCCAAAGATGAATATTACCATTGCTTTCACATGATAATAATTGACCCTCTTGCTGTGGATTCCATGCTATTGATAGACATTCGAATTCATCGTTTTTTGTCCCATCTTCTATAACAAATTTGCGTTGTTTTGCCAATTTAGCCTCATAAGCTTTACTGCCACTGCTAAATCTTGCTGATGTAGTAGTGGATAATTTAGAACCTCTCTTGGTCCGATCAAATATATATATACACCCGTTAGATGATGCACAACCAATGATATCGGGATTTTGAGGCATATATCGAGCTTTATTACAATCTCCTTCAGGAAATGTAATACTTATATCAGTTATTAAATTCTTGGATGGGAATTTGATTCGATTATCAGGTTTGAATTCCATTTCATCCATATCAAAATTATTTAACGATGACCAATCTAAATGGTTTAATGTAGAGATATGAGAAATATAAATACTTTCATCATCAGGTATTTGTGATGAGGTAAAAGTAGACAATAACAAACGATGTGTGTCATTGGATTTATCAATATCAGGGAAGAATTGGCACGTTAACGATGGCCATTTGTTAGAATTTGTATTTAAATAATCATATAGTAATTTAGTATTTTTTTTCCAATGAGAATATCGTTGTTGTAAGTCGTTGGAAATGGAAGTAGAATTTTCAATCTCCATATTAATGAATGGATTATTATGTATGGTTGGTCTATCTTTAGTTAATCTTTTTTTCAAAAAAATAAGTTTTATTTTTTGAGCGAATCATCGTGATATAATCATAAGCGAGATTTAAATTAGAGTAAATCAAAATTCATAAAAACATATAGGTTAAAAGTTAAATTAAAATCATATATATCATACGTAAGCAATGGGATGTATAAGAAAAAATTATATATAGTAGCATATCAAATATTTAATGATGGCTCTTTTTACATCCATTGTTTGAATTGGTTGATTAAACCGTTGGTAGATTCATCATGAGCCTTGACGATTTCAGAACCTTCTAATTCCTTACCGATAACCTTGGCTAAGACCTTACCTAATTCAACACCCCATTGGTCGAAGGAGTTGATGTTCCAGATAGCACCTTCAGTGAAGGTAACGTGTTCGTAGTAAGCAATCAAAGAACCCAAAGTAGCTGGAGTGATCTTTTGAGCCAAGATTGAAGTAGTTGGCCTGTTACCAGAGAAGATCTTGTGTGGAACTAAACCACCAGTAGCACCTTCAGCTTCGACTTGAGCAGCATCCTTACCGACCATTAAAGCTTCAGCTTGAGCAAAGAAGTTGGAAGCCAACATCTTTTGGTGTAATTTGGATTCAATTGGGTTATGGGATTGAGCAGCTAAGATGAAATCGGATGGAATGATCTTGGTACCTTGGTGAACCAATTGGAAGAAAGAGTGTTGAGCGTTGGTAGCTGGTTCACCGAATAAGATAGAACCAGTAGAGTAGTTAGCGAAAACATTACCACGGGTAACAGATTTACCGTTAGATTCCATGGATAATTGTTGTAAGTAAGCTGGGAATCTGTGTAAGTATTGGTCGAATGGAGCAACTAAATGAGTTTGAGCATCGAAGAAATTGTTGTACCAGACGGATAATAAACCACCCAATAATGGAATGTTTTCTTCTAATGGAGTTTCAGTGAAATGCTTGTCAACGGCTTCAGCACCCTTTAAGAATTCTTCGAATCTATCGTAGCCAATATATAAGGCAACAGATAAACCAATAGAAGACCAAACAGAGTAACGACCACCAACCCAAGAGTCGAAACCGAACATATTTTTAGTGTCAATACCAAATTCACCAACAGCCTTTTCGTTGGTAGATAAAGCAGCGAAATGCTTAGCAATGTGAGCTGGGTTGTTACCAGTCTTGGACAAGAACCAGTTCTTAGCAGAAGTAGCATTGGTAATAGTTTCAGCAGTGGTGAATGTCTTAGAAGCAATCAAGAACAAGGTGGTTTCTGGGTCGACAACCTTTAAAGTTTCAGCAATGTGAGTACCATCGATGTTAGAAACAAAATGAACTTTGATGTCAGTAGCGTAATGTTTCAAAGCTTCAGTGACCATAACTGGACCTAAATCGGAACCACCAATACCGATGTTAATAACATCAGTGATCTTCTTACCGGTGTAACCTTTCCAAGCACCAGAACGGACTTCTTCAGAGAATTCCTTCATGTGCTTCAAGACAGCATCGACTTCTGGAGCAACGTTCTTACCGTCAACATACATTGGCTTGTTAGCTCTGTTTCTTAAAGCAACATGGTAAACAGCACGGTCTTCAGTGTAGTTAATGTGATCACCCTTGAACATAGCATCCCTTAAACCAGTGACTTTAGCTTCCTTGGCCAATTCAATTAAAGCAGCCTTAACTTCATCGTTAACTAAATTCTTGGAGAAATCAAATAAGATCTTGGAACCATCGAAGTTAGTGAAAGTGTGAGAGAATTTTTCAAAACGTTTAGCATCCTTGGCGAATTCTTGCTTGACAGAGATATTCTTACCAGAAGCATCGTACAAAGCTTGTAATTTCTTCCAAGCTGGCAATTCAGTAGCCAATTTGAAGTCAGAGAAAGTGTTTTGAGAAGCCATTTTTTGGTTTTAGTTCTTGATATGCTAATGAAAAGATTAACAGTCAGAGGACTTAGTTAAAAAAATAAGGTCAAGATATAAAAGTTAAACAAGATGATTTAAAAACAATGAATCCCATAGTAAAGAAAAGTCAAAGAGAAAGACTATCGAGACATTTAATTGAAAACTCTCGAAGTTTTAAAGCACATTAAATAAAATCATATAATTGTCGGGGGAAGAGGCATTAATGGTAAAAAACAAACACACTTCATGAATTCCACAAAATTAGCTAAAATGAATGTGGGAGTGTAAATAAATATCAACACAATAAATATACCCACTTACTAGAAGCAGAAAATGAAACCCACATCTCCATGCATCTGACGAAATGTCAAATGCCGTCCACGCCATTATACAATAGCACCCGGGTTTGTGACAATTAATAATCCATAAAAAAAGTTCAACTGAAAATTCGCGTATTAGGTACGTGTTTGTAGGTGTTGAAGAACGCTACTTAAACCTGTAGGGGTGTAAGCATAACCTCTGTTCCTCTTGCAGTAGTCACTAATCCTAGGCCTTTCTTTCTCGATATGCATCGATATTTTTTCGGTTAGTAAGGCTGACTGTAGTTTCTACTATTATGATGAAACATCTGCTGAGAAGCTGCCGAAATCTTTACAACATACCACCATTGTATATCCAGTATATTTCTTCACAATGTTGTATATTTTTTTTTCACCGAAATTCCGGTTTGGGCAAGACAAGCTGTTTCCATCACCCGTACACCTGGCATCCTCTACCACACGTGACTGAAACTTTTCAACCTTAACCTCGGAGTTCTCTAATGATACTGATGAGCTCTTCAATATAACGGTCCTCACTGGCGGTTACAGCAGGGCCAGCTGCTGCTCCAGAATGAACAACACTTGTACCTCCAGTAGCTATCCCTGTAATAGTAGGAGATGCATTTTCAGGTGCACTACCATTGCTACGTTCAGCTTGTGTTGCACGCTCTACCAATTCATTATGATGGTCTCTCATTGTCTTTAAAAGATTAGTATGCGCTTCTCTTAGACGAATTAATTGTGGTTCTAGTTCTCCTGGGAAAGTGTTGGTGGTACCAGCGCTAGTCTGTGCCGCCAAGCGTTTGACGTCGTCTAAAACATCGATTTCACTCCATAATCTGTCTTGACTGTCAACGTTATGTTGACTGCTTAATACTCTAGGGCTTGAATTGTCATCCAATGATGTATTGTCATTTTCTATCTCGCTCGCATAATTAGCTTGATCGGCAGATGGGCCTTCATTTTTCTTGTTGGATTTTCTTTTAGATTTTGAGCCTGATTTGTTGCCGCTGGAGTTTTTCTTCAGCACTCGAGAATATGGATCATTATTGGGTATAGTACGTGGAATAGTGCCATATAATTGAGCTTGGCGTGCCTCTTCTGCAAACTCTTCATAATCTTCTTCCATACTGAGTTGCTTCTTTAAAGAGTTATCGGAATCTTGGCTCGATTGTGTTGTATTCATCGTGATATTGAATTTTTTAACGTATGAGAGATGTAATAAATACTGTTCATAGGTATTTGTTCGTGGTGTGAACTGTCTTGTAATCTCTTGGTATTGTTATCACTATTACCCTTCTTGTTTTATTTATAGTTCCTTAGCTATTTAACCGCAGTTAAAAAAAATAAAGAACCAGAAAGATGGCATTTTAAGTTACCCTCCTTTGATGTAAAATAATCGTATAAACAAAAAAATTATTATTAAACTTAATATATACCTTCTGTTGATTACTTTTGTTAAAGGTTCATTTATTTATAGTTACAATTATATTATATAATATGATGGTTGTACAGGTATACATATGAATATATATATATGTATAAATATATTTATGTTGATTTCATTATTTCTCATTCTAAATAAGCTCCTCCAGCTAATACTAAATTGCTTCTTGTGAATTTAACTTTGAAAATAGGTGTCTTCTTTGTATAGAATGATGCTAACAGATCGGTAGTAGGTATCACTGTCCTTCTACGGCCATATTCTTTTATATCTTGATTTACACTAGTACTCATGGTATCAAACCAATCAACATCTACTACTTCACTATCATCTGTTGTTGGATTAGAGTTTGTAGTGCCTGAAGAAGGGTTATTGTTGGCATTAGCGCTTGGTTTAAATAAATCCCATACTCTTACTGATTGATCTGCCCCGCTGCTAACTAGTAGGTTACCTTCTTTAGAATAAGTTAAAGAATAAACTGCATTCTTACCGTGACCTCTTAATGATTTTAATCTCTTACCACTACCAATATCCCATACATTGATGGTACCATCATCACTACCAGTAGTTAGCCATCTACCATCTGGTGAAACTGCAGTACTTACCACAGCAGAAGTATGACCCAAAAATAATCTTACACTATCACCTGTGCTAATATCCCACATACGACATGTCTTATCACTACTACCTGTAAATACATAATAGCCATTTGGATGGAATGAAACACAATCAACATCATTTAAATGGCCAGCAAAAATACGCAATGGGAAGATATGATCACACGACCATAGACGAGCTGTTTGATCATGAGAAGCTGTAGCAAAATAATGTCCCAATGGTGAAAATTGAACATCCCAAATTGGATGGTTGTGACCCTTATAACTTACTAATGCTGTATGTGTATCTAATGACCATAACCTTACTGTTTTATCTTCAGACCCAGAAATCAAGTATCTGTTATCAGGACTGAAACTAGTAGAATAAACTGTACCACTATGACCAATTAAAGTAGCAGATAATTCGTTATCCATATGTGTTAATGATCTATCTGTTATTGTAATTCTATTTCTATCTTTATTTGCCTGTGTAAATTTAGTATTTAACGAAGTACCATCCAATGACCAAATTTTAATATAACTGTCTTGGAAACCAGTGGAAGCCAATCGACAATCATCGCTAAACTCCAGGGAAGTCATATCTTGATTTGTATTATGAAAAGTGTACATACATACACTTGGCAAGGAATTAGGGTTTGTATCTAATCTTATACTTTCTCTAGATTCACGTACTTTTTGAATTTCTAATCTAATATCTAATGCTGTCTTTGTAGGAAGTGGGATAGAATCTGCTGATGGTGACATCATATCAGCTTCTTTAGGTTTAGTTAGTAGTGATGTTCTATCATCTAAATTCACGTCATCTTTATCGTTGGTAGTTGCTTCATCTCTATTAGAACCATCTCTATTGGTATCACTTTTTTTCACTTCATTATTCATTTCTTTATATTCTTGAACCAGAGATTTTTTATATTCTACTTCCTCAGAATTGCCTGCTTCTTTTTGAAGTTGGTTACGTTCTTGTTCATCTTTAATTTTCAATTCTGTTTCAACTTCTTTTTTAAATTCTTCTTCTTTTGGAAAAGGCCCTAGTTTTACAGGAGCAGAATTTATACTTGAATCTATTGTAGTACCAGAGCCAGGCTCCGTCGAATGTTTAATACCATCACCTAATTTGTCTCTAGACGTAACTGTATCAACTACATTTGGTTCTAAATGTTGATTTATTAAACTTATTATTAAAGAACCTCCCACACTTTCATTTTCATTTAAGAAATATAAAACCAAATTTAAGGTAGTTCTTGACATAGTTACACGATATTTATTATTCTGGAAAGAGCTGGCTAATTCGTTTTCTTTAATATGATCAATCGAATTGACACTAAACAATCTATTAATTTCACTTCCATGATAAACTCTATAATCAACAGAATACTTATCAAAGAATCGACGTGCATGAACAGGATTTTTAGCGACCAAAGTCAAAAACATGTAAATAAAAATCGGATACATGATGTAAGTTAATTCACTTCTATAAATTTCTAATGATGAATCAACCCAATTTTTCAAAATGGAATAAGCACGAATACAACTCTCTGGAGAAGTGGCATTTTGCAAGTTTTCATAAGAAATGATTTCACCATCGGAATTTCTCTTTGCTGGTACTGGATTGCTTACAGGTCTGACATGTTTCTCAGCAGTAGCTGGAGTAGTAGAAGGTTCAGGTAAGGTTCCAGACTTGGGACTTGCTGGACTGTTTTTATTTTGTGGGGTTAATGTACGTCCACTCTCAGCTCTTAGCATAGCCTCAGTACGATGGTAACCCTTTTTATTAAGATATTCCAATACAATACGATTTAAATCGGATGCTGAGAATGGTCCATTAAGCTTGCTTTGACCTGTGGAAGGTCTAGATGGAGTCCCACTAGATTGGGAAGTACCATTTGCTTGCTTGGCATTTTTGGTATCAGCCACATTTGGCTTCGCTGATTGGCTAGGATCTTGAGACATATCGATTGCACCTTCTCAAAAAAAAAGTACTGATTCCAAATGTATTCCCTTTAGTGTCTCTTATTGTTAAACGCGTTTGCTTTATTTAGAATCATCACCAATATTTTAATGTATTATATTTCAAGTAGTTGACGCTTAATTTTTCAGTCCACGTGATATCACGAGATACGAGAAAATTTCACAAAAATTGTATCTGATTTTTTTCCAAAGCATAGTAAAATTATAAAGATTATACCTATTTTTTAAAAAGGAGAGCAGATTCCCAGACAAAACAAGATATGAAGAAGACAAGATATAACACAGGCTTGGATTATAGTTATTTTCCATAATTTTTTATTTTCTATTGTTTTACTTTAATAAACTATCAGGTTATTATGCATACCTTACTTTGTTTTTATTAAAATAAAACAAAAATATGAGCTATAAAGGTCAAAATTAAATTTAAAGGAACGTTTTCTGGATCATGTATAGATCATCATTTTACAGGTGATGGTCTCATCTATAAAATAAATCTTCTAAAATGGCGGTTTGAGAATGTATTTTCTATTTCAGATCTTAATTTGAGTCCCCTTTTTCTAGACTTAGATATATCCCAAAATGTACTCCGTTAGTGTTGTACATCCTTCCACCCAGCTTCCTCTAGTAACTGAAGGTAAGTAAGATATAAAAATTCTTCATTTACTACTAGCATGACTCAAATTCCAAATCACCCTTTTAAGCTCGAGCCAATTTCTACATTACACCAATACGCATATCAATAGGTCAAAATTAGAAGCATACCCGGAATGATTGATTGGAGTGTGTTATTATGAATTATATCCCAAGATAAGTAACGTTTTAATATGCCATTTACGTGACAGGTTTGTTACAGGGCCCACTTAGTTACGATTTCTCCCACGTCACATTTTTAAGCATGTTCCAATAGCTCCACTAATACAAAATAACAAGGCTGTAACTATTGAGTTGTCGGCGTTTAATTATTAAACATGACTTGGAAGGGGTTGTATAGGCGTATGTTTAGATCTTTTTTGGATCCGTGTGAATGGCCAACTAAATTGGTTGACCTCGTTTGGTTAAGAACTAATTAAAATATATATATATATACATATATGTACATGAACTTTGCACCTATAATTGAGTAAAGATTGGTAAAGCTAAGACCCAAAGATATATCAAACTCTCAATTCGATGTTAGCATATAATTATTTACTGGTGGTGTTTATATACTAAGTTAAGATAACTGTGTTTAATAATAGTAAAATTAAAAACAAAAAAAAAAATAATAATTAGATCATTAAAAAAATTAAAAAGAAAAAAGAAAATAAATTATATATATCTGAACATTGATGGACTTGTATCAAACCGCTACGAATAATACCAATGAAAAAACTCCGCCAGGTATTTCTTCTTCGTTAAAATCAACAGTTGAAAATCAACTAAGACATTATTTAAAACAACAGGATAAATTAGCTTCAAATTTCAATTCACCTGCCCTTGTTTCTGGATTTTCAACAATTGTTCAATTTCTTCTTCAATACTACTGTAATGTTGACTTAATCGATGTTGCATCTATTAAATTAATAGATATGTATACAACTAATAAGAATGCAAATATGTTGATCGTAAGAAAAACGCAATTAACGCAATCAACAGGATTAGTAAAAGCAGAATATTATCAAGAATTACAAAGAGATGAAGACATTACACAATGTCCTGTGTTTGCTTTAACCATGTTTATGTTTTTAGTTTGGCATAATCCCAAGATTCCTATCACTGCTCAAAATTTTGAAAGTTTCCCACTATTAGATCCCAGTTCAATCATTAATAATATCTTTAACCCATTAAAAAGTCATATATATTCAACTCCTGAAAACCTCACAGATCAAAATGATTTTTTAATCAATAAGAAATTACGATTTGATAATAATGGAAACAATTTTGATAAGGTTTTGAGTAATATGGTATTTCCTTGGCTGCCAAAATTAAGAAGTGATATGAAATATTACCACAGAACTAATTTTAAATTATATTCGTTTTGTAATTTATTTGAATTCTTTGGACGTGTATTTATTCAGGATTGTACTTATTTATCTCGAAGTCCAAATATATATGGAAATTTACTTCATTATGTACAGTCTTTCTTTCCTCAATTTGAAAATATTTTGCACTCAAAGAGTATTAACGACACTCATGCAGGGTCAAATACAAAAAATGTATGCTCAAGTAATAATTTTAAAGATGAATTAAGTGAGAATAAAAAAATTCTTGATAAACAAATACAAGATACATTAGAACGAAATATTTTTTTAGGGCGTGCCGTTGATGATATGCAAAACGATTTATCTGCCATGAAAATGAGCTGCAATACAATGATAGATCTACAATTAAAAGTACTTAATAATTTACAATCTGAACAGGAAGATAACCGTTTACAAAATAATAAAAATAATAGTTTAAACTCAACTTCTGTAACAAGTGAAAATATAAGGAAACCACAAGAGAGTTCTTCACTGACAATCCCTTCTCAAACTTACCCCTCTAAATTAAATCGCACAGATATACAAGCTACATCACTTACACGTTCCAGTATAGAGTCACAAAAACCCAAAACACCCCCTTCAATAGATATGTCAGGAAGCAAATCTGTCCACATATTACCTCCAATTATCAACAAAACGCCAACGGCCCCAAAGAATAAAACAGATAACCCCTCTATTCAATTTTTGTCACCCGGCTTGAGTGTTACTGTTTCAAGTTCTCATTCTTTTAAAGCAAATGCTCTGCAAAGTTTGACTAATGATATTAATATTGGAAATTACAAATTGAATACTAATATCACATCACCAAAAACGATTAAAAACTTGGTTACATCAGCAAGTCATGAAACAGATCATGTCATGCCAAAACTCCAACAAAAGCATTTACTTCAATCGTTGCCTGAGTCCGATAATAATGGAATTACTCAATATAAGAAACAAAAAATTACTCCTTTAAAGATAAATAACGAACCACAAAATAATTCTATGGATTATAGACCTTTCATATCTGGGTCAAATAATGACTCATCTACCCAATCGATTACAGCTCCACGCCCATCGATACCAATACCTAATTCATTTAGTCCTTCATCAAATAATATTAGCACTACTACTAATAATGATATAAATCCACCTGAAAAAGATAATACGACATATTTGAAAAATTCATTTGCAGCAACTATATGGGATGTTTATAGAGATTGGTATATTGGCTCCTCTGGAACGCTTTCGATTAAAGAACAATTAATCAATAACAATTTTAATATAAATTTGGTCAAAAAAAATGTTTTTAATTTTGAAGCTAAAAGTTTACTAATGAAATATGTTGAGATGGAATGTAGTAATTCTATCTCGAATGGAAGGTTCTCAGATTCCAATAAAACACGGGATGAGATCAGAAAAATAATCGTTCGAGATGTCGATAGTTTTATGAATTTGAATGGTATGACTTTGGAAACATTAATCTTACATCTGAATAATTCTACACGTCAAAACACATCTATATACAAAGACTTGAAAACCTGGGAAGTTAATACCCTTAATGATAACTAATTCATTGAATGCCACGCTAAGACCTTTTCGAATAATAAACAATATTATAGATTTTATACAAATTTCGTCACTTTTGCATTATATACCACTATTATTTTTCACAGCTTAAGCTTAACCAATAGAAATTAAGCTTTTAAACCCTTATCAGTCTCATCATTTTAAATGTTTATCATATTTCCTAATAAATATTAAACATATCAATTAAATCCTTTATAACAAAAAAAAGTTCCGCTAATTCTTCCGGAATTAAGGATTGTAAACTAAAAAAATGAAATAAATTATGATAAATAAATTAATAAATAAGACGTACCATATTTTTTTAAAAAAAATTATTAAATGTCAAAAAGAAAAAAAAATAGTTTGTAGTGGAGGTGTGCATATCATGGTAAATTAGATAGCGCAATTAAACAAATTTACTTTAAATTATTATAAATAATTAGAAAAAAACAGAACTATTTTTTTTACTTTTTTTGTTTACTATGAGTTTAGTAAACACAGTAATGCATTCTTTCAAAAATCATAGTTTATTTCGACAAATTTTCCAAACTGAAAATAAACTTATTAAATATGGTTCTTTAGGATTAGTTACTTGCTTAATATCGTATGTTTTGGGTCCGGATATTTTTCGAGTATTATTTAGATCATCTGGGAACAAGGCATCTCTAAGATATGACAAATACACCACAGGCTTAATAAACAAAGGAAACGATTGCTTTATTAATTCATCTTTACAAGGTCTTGCTGGTTCACAAAGATTTAACCATTATCTAAACTCTGTTCTTCGATGTCTAAAATTTTTGAATGAAAATCCCAAGCAAGAAGGTAACAGGTATGCTTTACCTTTACATCAAGTAATGGCAGAATTTATTTACGATTTACAAGCCCCAACGTTTTTAAATACTGTTGAATCATCAGATAAGATCATTGTAACTATGGAAAGCATTTTCAAGCAAAAAATGTCACGTAGACAAAATGATGCACAAGAATTCACTCAATTATTATTAGAAGTATTACATAACGAATATCAAGAACTAATTCGATTGATGAATTTTATTACAAATAACTTAGACATTCCTACTTATCCCTTTGAAGGTAAATATTGTCATGAATTGACATGTTTGAAATGTGGTAGAAACTCCGAGGTAAAAATGTTTGATTTTGATATTTTAACGTTAAACCTACCAGCCCAACCCTCGATTTCCTTAGATGAATTAATTTCTGGTTCAAATTCAGATGTTATTGAAGGATTTTCTTGTACAGTGTGTAAAGTCTCAGCAATTCTTGGTGGCACAGGAACTCATAACCCAAATACTCGTTCTTTAATAAAGTCATTAAAAGAGATTTTTCCTGAATTGAAGATCAACACAGAGTTAGATGAACCATTAAATTCATTTGTAGACTCATACAGCCACGATGGTGTTATAACAAGAAATATCAAAAGTACCATTGTGAAAAAGACAGTATTTGTTGAAGTGCCAGATATATTATTAATCCATTTAACTAGATCAATGTTTAATGGTATGTCATATACCAGAAACGCTTGTAAAATTGCATATGATGAAAAGTTGTTGCTAGAACATCAACTGGTAATGGATGGAGTCTCAGTAATGAGAAACAACATTCAATATACTTTGTCTTCCGCAATTAAGCATTCAGGATCACATTCCATGGGACATTATCAATGCTACAGAAGGAAATTGTTTTCGAAGCGCTTTGAACCAATAGATTTGACACTAGAACCTTCTCCTGGAACAGGCAGGAATATCTCCAAAACCAACAAGGAAACAATCACCTTCAAAAGAACTCCTACTGTTAAAAGGTATCCATTCTGGTGGATATGTGATTCCCGTACTAAGGAATGTCCCTTACGTTCCGTTCTGGATGAACAAAAATCGGTATATTTGCTATATTACGATAAAAAGCATTAATAAATCAATCGATGACCTCATCGTTCACTTGCTCATCGATCCATCTTAATGCATTTGATTTCCATACTTGGCAAATTATTGCACCATTATTCTTACAAATTTCAATTTTACCTAATTGGCTTGAAATTCCTCAATTTTCGTGATTAATTTTTTCGCGATTCATTTTTTTTTTTTAATTTTTTTTTTTCACAGCTCACTTTCCTGCTCTAGACGACGCGTAACGGAGCTAACCTGTTTCAGGCTGAAATTTGGCAGAACAGGTGAACAGTCAGACTAGATAGATTCTATAATATCTATGATAGATCCATTTTGCAGAACTTTGCTAGAATTGGATGCCAAGGACGCTCCATTTGTATATATCAAGTATTAGGTCTTATGAGAAACAAATACTGACGCGTTGTCTTAGGTTTAAGGTTGGCGTTTGGTAATTGTTTTGGCTTAATTTTACTTCTTCATATATCACAGTTCGTTTCTGCAGTTTCACAAGAAGCTTTAAAACAACCCTACCAAACCATAACTAAACCAGGTTCAAGCTATCACAAATATAAAACAAATCAGAGATCGTGCTGTCATGTTGAAAGGTTTGAAGATTGCCAGACATGATAGTCAAGGCTCTAGAAGCAGAATTACTTCAGCAGATATTTCGTCCCCCACACAAGACATGAGTAACGTTATCAAACACGTGAAAACAGTACCCATAAGGCAGGCCTCTGCTTCCTTTGGCAGTGGAAGTAACTTGAATACGACTGCTAGCATGACCACAAGATCTAGTCGTAGCTCTAGAGATATCATGTCTCCAGAAAAAGTTATTAAAGCTATCAGGTCCTATGATTCCAATAACAGTTCCGAATTATCATTTCTCAAAGGTGAGTTCTTCTACGTGATTGAAGAAGACAGTACCTACTATGGTGCTACCAACCCATCAACTGGGAAGACTGGTAAAGTGCGTAAAAGTTTTTTTGAATCATTTAATAGAACAAGACCAGGCTCCACAGTTAGTAGTGTGGACACTGGACGTACTACACCTAATGAATCTATCAAGAGCGGAAACATGTATGCCATTGTATTGTATGATTTCCAAGCTGAAAAATCAGATGAATTGACTGTATTTGCAGGAGAAAATCTATTCATTTGTGCACATCATAATTATGAATGGTTCATTGCTAAACCAATTGGTAGATTAGGTGGCCCTGGTTTAGTTCCTGTGGATTTTGTTAGTATTGTGGATATATCCACGGGTTATGCTACAGGTTCGGATGTAAAGGAAGATATTTTGAATTGTAATTTACCTACAGTTCAAGAATGGAAAATGAATGTAAGTAAATATAAGGCAAGTAATATCTCATTAGGATCCTTAGATAACCCTACAAACTCATTCTCTAATGGTAGCAATTATAATAATAATAATAATTCTCATCATAGTATGTCATTACCAAACGATATGGATGGTGCTTTTGTCATAAAAGCTGCAGTAGTGACATTTGCATTAGAAGATGATAAATATTGGTTCACTGTGAGATGTCAAATCTCTACAGGTAAAGTTCGTGAGTTGAAAAGATATTATCAAGATTTTTACGATTTACAAGTTAAACTTCTTGACACGTTTCCAGCAGAAGCTGGTAAATTAAGAGACTCCAATGGCAATTGGATCAAACGTATACTTCCTTATATTCCAGGTCCTGTTCCATATGTCACCGATTCTATTAGTATGAAACGACGTGAAGATTTAGATAAATATTTAAAAGAATTGATTCAATTACCAGATTATATCTCACACTCCGATATGGTTAAATCATTATTCTGTATCCTTGATAATGGATTTGATAATGAATTTGATTCAGATGATCATGCTATTAGCATTGAAATTGGTAATAGGGGTGGCCGTAGTAGTAGCAATGCACATTCAAAAGGTATTGATTCTATGGAAATAGAGGATAATACTGCTATTGTTAACAATAACAGAAGTTCAAATGGGCATTCCAGTAGTGAACAAGATAATACTTTAACTGGTGAAGATTTAAAAATATATGAAAAGTTAGCTAATATATCATTGAGTACTTCTAATCAACAGCCTTCACCAACACATCAGCAACTCCAACATACTATGCCATTATCAAGACCTCCAAGTTCATTACCTCCGGGTTTGAAATCAATTAAAATCAAATTTTACTATAAAGATGATATATTTGCCCTACTATTGAACAGCAATATAACGTTGTTAGATTTGCGTAGCAAGATCGGGCCTCGTATAGACACAAAAGATTTTAAATTATTCTTTAAAAAGAATAATGGCGACGGTGAAGAGATTCGTTCAGATACACAGGTGGCAGAATTGATTCACACGAAAGCCAAAATAAATGTTTATGACGCATAGGTAATCACACACCCCCTATAATCTTAATTTTCTTTTCTGCATCTTTTGAATATCTCTTCAAATATCATACCCGATCTCACTCATAATTTCACCACAAATAAAGGACATTTACTAATTTTTCAATATGGCCATATTGATTCAAACTATTATATATTATTATTACTATTATTATTATTAGAATACTGGTTACACCTATCTATGTTTGGCCTTAGTTAAGCTGGCATACCATTACTAATATAGGAATTCATTTAAAGAATACTAATTATTGTTATATATTTTATAAATTATATATAGGGTAACAGATATTACGTCAAACCCATTATGATGTGAATATACTTGGCCAGTCATCAATGATAGATGACTAACACCTGTATATTCGTATATATATTTATCAAGGGGGGCGAAAAGGAAAATAAAAAGAAACAAAGAAAAAAGAAAAAGCAAGCCATTTATAAATTAAGCATTTAAAAAGTATCATTAAAAATCGTTAATATTCATTAAAGGATATGTGACTATTCCATATCCATATCTATATCACCATCCTCATCTATCTCACCATTATAATATTCATCGTCCATATCCATATCAGCATTTATATTTAAATTGGTATGGTCATTAAGATTAGAAAACCAATTAAACCAAATCGTATAAATCACTAGTTTCATATCAACCCATTGTATTAATTGTAAATTCTTCTTGTAAAGGTAAGATTTCCAATTTTCATAAATTACTTTATTATCGGTAGACTTATCAAGGGTATTCATAAACTTAGTAGGGATCGTTAAGTTCAATTCATTTGACAAATTCAGATTAATAACTTTAGAATCCTTGGTTGCTGGATATTTGTTAACGTTCCTTTGATGCTGATCGTTAGTACCATTTGTAATGGACAGACTCTGAAAATCTAGTAGCAACCTTTGCCTCTTATAATTCCGAATAGTTAAAGAATCTGGACTATGAGGTCTCTTCTGCTTGAAATTATTCATAAGTTTGATTTTCTTACAATTTGTTTCTTATATAAAATAGTTGTATAAGAATTTTTAATATTTGTAACGTCTTGTATATTTCCTCTATAAATGGTTGATCCGATAAGTTTATACCATGACTTAATCCTACGTCAAACTACAGAAAAGATACGAAGATTGTTGTTGGTATACTTTCGAAATTGGTATAGTTTATTCAACGCCTATTGTTATAAATCTTTATTGCTAAAAATAAGCTTATATAATTTATTTTTATTGGAAACAATAAACGTTCTATTTGTAGTTTACAATAATACATTTTTCATTTTTTTCATATACAGAATAATGATGAAACAAATTTCAAAACGGAATTGAAATTTCCTGGCTCGGAGTCAGGGACCAAGATCACAAGAGAAACACGTAAAACCAGGATTTGGATGTCGGAATTACAAGTTTAAAAGAGAAGCTAAAGACATTCTTGGTAGCTAGCAAACTGATTTTATATTGTTGAAAAAAGGATAAGAAATAGCAGTTATACTGATATCTGCTGTTGTGTCGTTTGTGGGAATTAAAGACATACGGGAAAAAAAAAGTTGACGTTGAGCTGGATTATTCTTCAGGAGAATTGCAAAGCTAAGCCATTGTATTAATTGATTTACATATATATATGCATATATTAGAAACAGGCCGCATGGAGAGTAAGTTAGCTGAGCTCCAAGGTGAGCCCATAAAGGATAGAGTTAGGACTTTCCATACTCCTCCAATCACCGATTCACGGTTTGATGGTTCACAAGCATTAAAGGAGTCGTATAAGGCTCCTGATGATTCAGATAGTTTTGATTCTAATCGAAGTAATGATGAGAGTTCAGATGCTAATAGCACTGCCACTTTAGCTTCTCCAAGAAAAAAAGCTTCTCATGAAGAATTAGAAAAAAGGGTTGGTCCTATAAAAGAATTGCCTGTTGAATTATCTCGTCAAATTGATGTATTCATTATCGATTTGAAACAACCCAAATATTTGCATCCATTGACTGTTATTCAGTTAGCTAATCTTTTTCAGAGTTTCTACAGTAAATTTGATAAAGCTGCTTTCCAGCTGTTAAATAACGCCAATAATAATATCAATGGTAATAATTCTATTAATAACACACCTACACATTCTGGATCCCTCCTAAGTGTCTCTCGTGAGACTTTGAGTAGTGGATTAAGTGGTATTTTTGCCCGTTCAAGGAGTGGTAGTATCAATAATAATATTCGAAGACAAAGACGTTCGTCATCATTATTTGGTAATGACACAAACTCAAACATTGTTAATAATAGCGTGAATGGTCCATCTACTATGGTGACTAATAACAATAATATCAATTCTTCCATGATGGCAACAAATATGACAATGAGTTTAAGTAATTCATCAACACAAAACTCATTACCTTTATTATCACCAGATGAAATTACTACTCATTTAGAAAATAATGAAATCGTTGGTATTAAAATTGATAAATATATGGAACTATGTGAAAGAGACATTTTTCAAAGGATCTTGGAAGTCGGCACATCTGTATCATCAGTACCAACCATGTTGAATGGTAAAGATGATGATTTCACAAATTCACGAGATAATTCCAACACAAGCATGAGAGATTTCAATGAGTCTGCAATTATTAATAATAATACTAGTAATACTAACAATAGTAATAGTGTTACTACTGGAAATTATTTCGATGTAACAAATCTATTTAGAAATAGCGTCGATTTTTTAGAGTATGATCAATTAATGGATAGAAGGATTAAATGTTTAAATGAAATTATGGATAGTGATGATAAATTAAGGAAGTTTTTAGACTTACCAGTCGATTCAATTAAATTTAATAAGGAGATTGATTCTGAAATTAAAGATGTTCTAATAAATTTTACACAATATTCAATACCACCATTTGAAAAATCTAAAATATTATTAAAATTGCATGAAATTTTAAAATTAACTGATTCTATGTCGAATGATGAATTTTTATCATTATTAATTTATTATTTAATTAAAACTAAGCCAAAACACATATTTTTGAATATTGAATTTATTAAACTATTTAGATATAAGAAGAAATTGGTAGAAAATGAATTATATTCATTAACAAATTTTATTGCTGCATTAGTATATATTGAAAGCTTAACTATTAATGATCTTTCAATAGAATATCAAGAAAACTTAAGTGATAGACAAAGAAAAATTCTAAAACAAACTATTAGCAGTAAAATTCATTTACCAAATTCAATAATGAATTGGAATAATTCAAGCACTGAATCACCAACAATGGATATCCCAAAAATTATTGAACATCCAGTTTCAAACACTAGTTCTAGTTCTACGACTGCAAATGCTACAAATACTACTAGTACTAATAATAATAATGGCAATAGTTCTAATAGAGGAACTTTTGAATTATCATTAAGAGGCATATTAGGAAAGATGAAATCATATACGCCACCAAATACACTTTCAAGAAGTAGTAGTCAAATGTCCTTAGATATTGTCAATGATACAGTTCCAGAGGAAAACGACGATGATATCGCCAGTGATGAAGCCGAACTAGAAGAAAACGGTCAAAATAAGAGTATGGAAATTTTACCTGGAGCAAGATTAGTGCATTCAATTAATGACGATGAACAAATTGAAGGAGATGAAACTATGACAAATAGTACTACACTTAATATGTCTGCAATAGATGATGATAGAAGGTTTTTGAATAAAGATTTTGATGAATTGAATATGAAGGATTTAAAAGAGATATTTAATATCTATAAAAAAATTTTTCATCATCCTGATCAATTAATAACTCCTAATAATATAGATGGTAATAATAGTATTACCAGTAATAGTAGTAATAGCAATAATAGTAGTAGTAATAATAGTAATGAAAGTTCATGATATATGTATATATATATATATAACAACATCAACATCAACATCAACATCAACAAATTTATGATAAGAAGGGAATATTTTCATCGGAGATTGGATTTTTAATGGAAGTATTATTATTACTTGTCAATTTTTTTTGTTTTTGTTTTAAAGAATATAATTTATCTGGCCAAATTAAATTGTTATTTTTTTCTTTAATTAGAGGTTTATCTAATTTTCTATTAATCGACTTGATTTCATTTTTATATTTTTGTTGAATTGGTATATTCATTGGGTTTATAGTTGTTGAATTATTATCGGTGATTGATTCATTATTTGAAAGATTAAATAAACTAGATAATTGTAATAAATCGATGTTATAATGATTTGAAATCGAATCTATATTTATCTGACCTTTTGGTAATGAATTGAAACGAAATTTTTGATTGTAATTAGACGTATTTGGAACATTTGTATCTAGAGATATTGAATCTTGAAATAATATATTAAATAAGGTGGATAATTCTGATTGAATATTATTATAATAATAAGAATCTGATGGTAATCTAATCAATTCTAATTGTGATGTATCAAGGTACGCCGGTATGTTATTACCAGAATAGAACCGTGACAAATGTGAATCTATTGCTTCAATAGTCCTTGGAATGTTAGCGATGATGTTTTTTTGTACTTCAGGTAGATGTCGTTGAATATGAGTTGTATGATATGAAGGTCGCTGTAAATGAGGAATATCTCTTATAATTGGTTTAGGTTTTTCTAATTTTGGTTTTTCAACTTTAAGTTTTTCTACTTTAAGTTTTTCTACTTTAAGTTTTTCTACTTTAGTTTTTTCTGTTTTAGAAGTTTGTATGGAATCTACTAATTTTTTTTTTTGATTTTGTCTTTGTTTCAAAACTTTATTCTTTGTTTGTCTTATAGGTTTAGTCTTTTTCACTTTTTCTTTAGATTCATCTATCAAACCATTAGAAAGGATTCTTTCAGAAGCTAATATAGTAGTGCTTCTTAATTGCATTTTGATCTGATAGAGTTTATTTTCGAATCATTCTAATATACAAACATTTTATAATGTATGTATATATATATGTAACTATGTATGCATTATTAGCAGCTCATCGATTTATATTTAATTTTTCATGATGAAAAATTTTCTCCTAAAAGGGAAATAGCGAAAATGTGGCCAAAAGGGGGAAATAACTTTTAACTAGGAAAAATATGAAAAGAAAAAAACCGATACCCGCTGAGTTCAAATATATATATATATATATAAAGCAAAAAAACTACAACTATGAACTAATCTGATAAAGGAATGAAGGAGGTGCTGAACGCTTTCAAATCAAACGATTCAACATCTTTCAAATATACCAACAAATGAATATGTGAAACAGCTTCAATACTTTGTAAAACTGTATAATTAATAAACCAATCGTAATCAATCACATTTTCTCTCCCTTCCATATTTAATTTCAAAAATCTATTGATCTTGGAATTCAATTCCTCATTTTTCAAATTAATCGATTCATCCTTATAGATGGGTAGTTTGATCTTAGACCAAATCAAGAGATGTACAATTTGGGGGTCATAACTGTAAGGGAAGTCGTTCTGTAAGATTTTGAATGACTCACGAGACGCAAACGAAGCTTTAACTTTAGATTCCAAGTCCGGGAACCCAGTTTGATTCAACCTATTATTTTCGTCCATATTCCAACCAAGTTGATTCAGCATATGTTGAGCCACCGATACATTTCGTGAAGCTAAGTTTTTTTTAAACAATTGATACTTGTCATTACATTCAGGGGTTCTCCTTAATTCTGGTAATTGTCCCGATTTGATAATAGTCTGGATTTCGGGCCAAGAGGCAACATGATTAGTAGGTTCCAGAATCTTGAGGTTGATTTTTGTATTGTTTGAATTCGTCATAATATCCTTTATGTATTTTTTTTCCTTTACCTTTACCTTTACTTTTGCTTTTACACCTACAATTCTTTTATTGACCTATACCTTGTAAAAACAGTGTACTTATAAGTAAGAATGGGAATGTTCCTTCAGGCACAGCCTCACTGCGTTAGTACAAGTATTTCTATTTGCCAAGTCTAGTCGACTCTACATTGACTTGACAGTTGTTGTAGCTACATTAAACATTAATTATACTATACCGTTGGTGAAACCCAATTTGCCTTCTAAAAATAGTCCCCTCTCTCATTGTTTCTCTGTTCTCTATTCCGTTCTTTCTCTTCTTTCCTTTTTTTGCCTAAATCCCATATAGTCTATAATATTGTTTCGGGCCACTCTCACCCGAAGACTCATACATTCCCTGCAAACATTCTTCTTTGTTATTTTCTCACTATCTCCCGGGTTTCACGTGACAAGATCCAGGCAAATACCTCCTCTAGGGTTCGAACACAGGAACCTAGTCCCCCAAAAAAGTAAAAACAAAAAAAAAGAAAAACAGAAAAACAGAAAAACAGAAAAATAGAAAAAAGAAACGAAAAACCTTTATTCTATTTTAGGACACGCGCCCGCCAGTTATACTTCCATTTTCAGCAATACCAATAACAGATAACTTCCGTTTCCAGAAGTGGGGTCTTTATGATGTTTGGTCAATTGCCCAAATCAGATAACACACCCCAAAACTGCAACTCATCACGTGGATGTCCCAAAACAGAATGCCCTCGAGGGGGCCCCGCATTGCCCAGAAAGGAAAATACCTCCGCAGCTGTAAGCGGGGTGTACTATAAAACAGTTTCCTTTTCCAGACTCTCTCGCCCGTGCCCCAACCGTGCTTACTATTCTGCATTCGTCTATGGGCTTATGATCATTTATCTATCTTTATACATATAAATATATAAATATTTGATAGAAGCAGAGTGCCAAGTCTTAAACAATAAGTTAAAAATTTCTATTAGTTTTTGTAGATCTCTTCATAAGAGAAACGATATTGGTTATAAATTCGCTATTGAAACCTACTAGCTCAACGCCCAAGTGAATTTTTTTTAGTTCTTTCTCTACCTCCATACAGCAGATGAGCACTGCAAACCTTTCTTCCTCGAGCATTACGATCGTCGGTAATAATTATCACCGCTACGGTACTTCTGTCTTTGAACAACTATATTCTGAATCTCAACAGTCCAATTCTAGATTACATGCATCTTTCTTGTTAGATACAGATGATGAAGAGGGCCATATTGCAAGAACCGCCTCACCAGCAGTATCGTTGACTTCTACAGATACTGTGATGAGACATTCTCCAGCATTGGATTCCTCGAGCAGTCTTCTTATTAAGCCTGTATCGCCGGTCAAGTTAAAGAAACAGAAATACTCCTCATTAATCTCTACATCGTCCAAAGTTATCAAGAAGAAACTCAAAGCTGATCTGTCATCCATCCATCTAGACTCGGATAGTTTTTCCTTATTTTCCTCAAAGTCATCAGCCTCTTTAACGGCTCAGTCTCCGGTTCAATCCTCGACAAAACCACTTTCAACTTCAATTTCAAACCCCTCGGAGATAGTTTCCTGTTCTGGAACGTCGGCTGTTGTTTCCCATCCGAAATTGACTTTCCGTAAACTACAAAGAGATGACCCTTTCAAGACAATTAATGATCTACCTGTGGAGATCCTTGTTAATGTTATTCAAATGATCGACAGACATAATAATGGCTCTCAAAAGGTATTGTTGGCATTATTATCGATCAATAAGAACTTCTATACATCCACAAAACTGGTACTTTATCAATATCCCAAATTTAATTCAACTTATAGATTGGCACAATTCGTCACTTCTATAAGACAGAATCCTGAAAACGGGTTATTAGTTAAAACATTGGATTTATCATCTTTGAAACCAGGTCTAGTCACTACCTCCTCTGCTGTCACTACCCCAATTACTTCAGATGATGAATTATCACCAATCAATTCCGCAAATTCCAACTCATCTACTAATGTTGCGTCATCTTCTGCAAATTTGAAAATAGATAACGATATTGCTTATGCGGGTTGGAGAGATTGGAGACTCCGTACTGATCCATTGTATAGTTCTCCACTTTTGAACACAATGAATTTGAAACGTGTGTCTTCCAATACAAACAACTCTTCTGTATCGAATTCAACTTCAAACTCATCCACCCCAAAGAGGAATAGATCTTCTTCAGTCACATCCTTCATGTCCTCATTACATCCTTCAATCTCACATTCAGAAAATATCTTGGGTTCAGCCACTCCTTCTTCCTCTTCTCCCTCTTCTGTTTCTCCTACAACTCCAAACAATAGCAATACCCCTTTAAAAAGATCAATCTCAAACACTACACCATTATCGAAAACTACAAGCAGTTCGAGTCTGACTTCAAATACTTCCAAAACTTGGTCCAATTTAAGATCTACTTTGAAAAATAAATATCAAAAGAACAAACAACTATCTTCTCCAATGCCAAGTCCTGTATTGACTCAATCATCCACTTTTAGTAATTCTCGTTCGAATTCCCCACCAAATTCTCGTTCCACTAGATCATCTCATGCTACTCGTTCAAGAAATAGTTCCATCTCTACAACTGCAACAGCAATTACTACTACTACTGCCACTACAGTTTCAACAAGGGCTAGAGCTCATAGTGCCAGTTCAAGAAGATCTTCAGTATCAACAAATATCAATAATAGTAATAGTAATTCTACAGCTCATCCTTATTGTAATAAATATTTATTGAAGTATGCTTCCTATTGTGATATCCCAGTAGGTTATATCCTTCACTTATTACAATCTTGTCCAAATTTAATTAATTTGAATCTGTCAAACGTGGCTTTAGCTAATGATTTTAGAATTGTCTCTAAAAGAAATATTAAACCAACAAATGATGCAATGACTAAAGATTCTCAATCTTCTTTACCAACTTTAAGAGAATTTGAACAATCAACCTCCACTTTGAAGAAATTAAACAATTTAAGAAATTTGGATGTCATCTATTTAACTGATTCTTCCAAAGATTATGATTATTATGAAAAGATTAATACTTCATATATGAACAAGCATAAAAATCTTTTAACCACTCCCACCACTATGAGAAGAAATTCAAACGCAAGTTTAGAACAAACTTCGCCAGAACGTTGGATTAAATCTACTCATGTTTCCAGTTCATTTACAATCTCCCCTGTGAATAAACGTTCTATCTCCACTTCCGCTATCATGACATCAAACACTCAAAATGTCACTCCTCCTTATATCTTGGAGAAATTAACAGGTAATGATATTTTCAATTCTATCAATTCTTTAAATTCTTTACAAAACATTCATATTGAAAGTACCGTTTGGTGTAGATCTCTGATAATCAAAAATTTTATCTTTAACCAATTATTAAATTTAACTTCGAATTCTTCTTCAGTTTTGGAAAATTATTCTTATTTGGATAATAATGATAATTTATCGATTACCAATGATAAATATTTCAATTTTAAAAAATCGGGATTGAACAGGCATCTTAACTGGGCTACAAAGGGTCATTTTATCGATTTTATAGCGTTGATCGTTTTAGATGAATTAGAAAATTTGGATGATTTGGATTTAGAAGATTTATTTAGCATTAAAAGAGCAAGGGATCCTTTAAATCATTTACAATTATTGAAATATTTACAAAAGAAGAATTCAAAGCATAATAGTAAATATAGATCTACAGATATTATTGAATCGTCAGAAAAATTCAATATTAGTTTTGATAGACAAATTGCATTACCAACATCTTCCACTTCTAACGAATCAAATAACTGTAATTCAGATTCAAATTCAGAAAAACAAACTATAGAATTCCAATTGATTGTCGTCAATTCTTCTCATCGTACAAGAATTGAAATTAAAAAAATCGATAATTTAAAATATGTCTTAATCGTCAAATTATGTAATAGACAAAGACGTGATTTTGAAATATCTGCTCACCGGAAAATCGATAGATCTACAAGAAGAATATTGAGTAGAATTAAAGAATTGATGAGTGATGACTTAAGAAGAAATTTAGGTGGTAACAATTATTTAATGACCATCTAATTATGATCTATTTTATATTCTTTTCATTCCTAGCTGTTACTGTTTTTTTTTATTTTGTGGCCTCTTTTTATCATATTTTTATGCCAATTACAACTATTATTGTTTAATATGAGTGTTTATGTGTGTGAGGGCATGTGTAGCTTACGCCGTCATTACTTATACATTGTTATACTATCGCACATCATATACTATGCATTTATTTTTTTTATTTACCCGTTTTATTTTATTTTGGTTTTGTTACTATTTTTTTGTTCCACAGCTTCACATTTTATTATTTTCTAGCATATTCCATTAGAAACACTAAGTTATTATATACCATTTATTTTTTATATAGTTATTTTCAAATTATACATCTTATATACCCCTATACTTACTTGCGTCTTAGTAATTTTATATCGTATTGGTAGCAATATCCTGTAAAATTTTACAAACAACTTCTGGTTTATCAAAGCATAAATTATGCCCACAGTTATCTATACATATTAATTGAACATTTTCAATATCTCGGAAACTATTTTGAAATTCGATCACATCTTTGATAGGTGATATATAATCTTCATTACCACTAATAATTATTATCTTAATCTTGTCGATTGTACTTAAATTATCATTAAGTTCATCCCATGGTAGGTCTTCCCATCCAAGTAAATATCCGGCAATACTGCTACTTTTAACTCGTAAATTATTGTAGAATTGCCATAATTTACGATATAATCTACTCAAATTATTTGTATCTTCCTTAGTATCATAGAAGAAATTAGCAATTCCAACACTTTTCAATCCTTTTGGTTGATCAAACCAACTTCTATAAAAATCTTGGATTATTGGTAATTTGTATAATAGCTGTAGCCCAAATTGATTTAATCTATTATTTTTATCTAATGGTTCAATTTTCTTCTTTGGGGGTGACGTCAATATCAATTGAGAGATTTTGTATTCAGTTTTAGTCTGAAAACTATTGAAAAAATGTAATACAAGATAGCACCCCATTGAATGACCTACAAGTCTCAGTTCAATGGTATCCCGAGTTGAATAATTTTGAGTAATAATTGACTGTAATGCTTCATTAATGATATGGCAAACTTTAATCATATTATATCCCCCTTCAGATGTATCTTCTTCACTACCACCAAACCCAGGTAAATCAAACCCTATAAATTTTTCATTCAATATATCCATCAATCTTAAAAGTGGCTCATATTGGTCTAATGAGCCACCTAATCCTGGCAAAAACACATATATTGGTTTATTAGTAAGAACCTCTGATCCTACATTATTACAGCTACGAATATTTAAGTTATTTCTATTTGGTAATGTGATGATATGGCTATGATCTTTGAGGAATTTTGTTTGGAAATCTAGCTGATTTTGTTCAAGTAATAAAGTCTCATATAATCTAGGATTACCTTGTCTAGTTTCACTATCCACATATTTATTCACAATATCCTCGATCGAAAGTTTAGACAATGGTTGGCCTTCTAAGTTACAGGCATTTTCGACTTCAGTACGAATATTATTTTGTGACATATTTTTCTTTAATTTGAGATGCAAAATCTAGAACATATAAAATAAGTATAAAAAACTTGTATATACTTACCTTTTTTAAACGATTGTTCGTATTTGTTACTTGATTTATCGTATTACAAGCAACTTTTTCTCCAGTATTTTCCCAATGCTGTTGGCAAGATATGTTTTTTGTCCTTTTTTTAGTTTTTTATTATTTTTTTTAACACGTCATCCAAATAGACATTAAAAATAGTAAAAGTTTCTAGGTATAGTCAATAAAATTTATTTTGTACAGGTTGTGATAAAGACCTAAATTACAAAGACTAAAGCCAGTTTCAATATTTACATTGAGTTTAGGAACCAGGAACAGATCTGTTCTATTTTCATGTATTTCTCAAGAATTTCTTGAAAAACTAGCTAGTTCTAAAGCGCTTTTCCAGATTGAATACGACCCTGGAAATTTCGTATTTTAAAGAAAACACTACAAAGTAAATAACAAACTATATAGAGATGTATATTTATATGTATAATAGCGGTTAAATTTTCAGACACCATAATAGCAATGGTGAAAGAGAGCATGAGAGTGAATCTTTATGCTAAACCTGATGTTGAACAAGGTCTGCCCACAGAATATGAAGATGAAAAAAAATCTAAAAAATTTCTACCCAAATCACGTAATTTTTCAACCCTTGCTTTGAGGAAGTTGAGAGATATTAAATTAAAATTAGAGGACATTTATGATGATTTGACCCCTATGCAAAGATTAATTATCAGTGGTATCTGTCTTTTTATATTTTGTATTTATTATACTTGGGGTGGTTCACATTATGATCCGGTTATTAGAACAGCACTAGGCACTAGAGGTTATAAGATTCCTGTGACAGATATCCAGCAACATATTACACATCCAAAGGATGATGGTGCTAATGAAAAGGGTGTGTTTATCACCTTGTGCAGAAATGAAGATTTATTTGAATTGACAGAAACAATTAGAAATATTGAAGAAAAATTTAATAATAGATATCATTATGATTGGGTATTTTTCAATGATAATGCTTTTACTAAGGAATTTGTAGAAGTCACGAGTGCATTAGCATCAGGGAAAACACGTTATGCTAAATTATCTCAGGAATATTGGGGGTTACCAGATTGGATTGATGAAGGTGTTATGAAGAGGGGGTTTGAAAAATTAACAGCGGTAAACGCATTATATGCTGATTCTGTACCATATAGACATATGTGTCGTTTCCAAGCAGGACTGGTTTACAATCATCCATTATTGAAAGAATACAAGTATTTTTGGAGAGTGGATCATGATGTCAAGGTTCATTGTAAAGTTCAATATGATCTTTTCAAATTCTTAAGAGTTAATAAGAAGAAATATGGGTTTATATTATCATTACATGAATATCCAGAAACTATCCCTACTTTATGGCAATCTACGAAGGAATTTATGGAAAAGCATCCTGAACATGTTAGTAAAAATAACTTAATGAAATTTATATCAGATGACGAGGGAAAAACTTACAATTTGTGTCATTTCTGGTCTAATTTTGAAGTTGGATCTCTGGATTTCTTCAGATCAAAACAATATCAAGATTACTTCAAATATTTAGATAGCAAAGGTGGATTTTACTATGAAAGATGGGGTGATGCTCCAATTCATTCGATCGCCGCTTCAGTACTATTGGATAAATCAGAAGTTCATTTTTTTGAAGGTATGGGTTATTCACATTTACCATTCACTTCCTGCCCAGCTGAAGCTGCTATTAGATTACAAAATGAGTGTACTTGTGATCCTCATGAGGATGATACATGGGAACCAAGTTTCTTCTGTAACACTAAATTCTTTAATGTTCAAAATATGTTACCACCTGTTGTAAATTATAATTATTAGAACCATTAGAGACCTTTTTTTTACAATCCATATATATAAATTCCTATTAAATAATTATATGACTAAACCTTCTTTATTTATTCTAATTAAATATATGTACTCGTCATTATTTTTTTCCAGATTGTCTTTCAGTTTTTTTTGTTTATTCTTCCTAACAAACGATTATCACTTTTTAAAGATAAATTAAAATTACGATGAATTGTCGCTTTTGAAAAAAAAATTAGATGGCCTAGTAAAAGACCCTGAACGTAAGAACTTTAACGATCTTGAGAAAAAAAAAAAACACAGTAAGCATTATTGAATCTTATTTACATTCTAAATGGTCACGTGGGGGTCAAAGACCATTAACTTGTTTAGTACCTATAGTTCTACAGTAATATCTCGTCAAAATAGGGTGTTTTATTCTCAATGGAAATCACATAAACGGTTATTACGAAGAACTCATAATTATAAGCAAAATAATTCAAACGATGATCAATTTGATTCAGTTAAAAAAAAATTGCAACAAATCAACGATACAAATTCAAAGATAACTCCCCCATCATCATTGTTAAGAAATATGGATACACCGGCCTTACTTCTACAGAAAAATATCATTCAAAGAAATAATTCAATCTTCCAATATAGTACAGCAACCATCCGTTGTACTGTGTTTGATTCCATGGGTAAAAAAACTCCAATACCAGTAGATATTAAGAGGGAAGATCTTGTATCATTGCATGGACTTTTACCAAGAGATTTCAGAAAATTTGAAAAATCCAAGAGAACTGATTTAGTCCCCACGATACTAGTCCGTAAGAATACTATTTTAATAAGTTTATTAACAATTAGGGCTTTAATCAAGCCTGATATGGTCATATTATTCGATTCAGTTGGTAATGGTATCCCATTAAATTCTGAAGCCCATCGAGCTTTCCTATCTGATCTTCAAACAAAACTTCGAAATGAGTCTACAAGTAATGAAATCACGCAAGATCCTTTGCCCTACGAACTACGTGCTTTAGAGTCGATATTCTTATTTGCTCTTACAAATTTAACAAGTGAGATGAAAGTTTTACTAGCAGTTTGTAATAGCATTTTAGAAGACCTTGAATATAGTATTACTAGGGGGAAATTACGTTTTTTATTATCACGTAGCAAAAAATTGACTGTATTTCATAAGAAAAGCATCTTAGTTCGTGATATGTTGAACGATCTCTTAGAAGATGAAGAAATGTTATGTAGCTTATATATCACTGATAGATTGAATGGTCATGAAAGATGTGGTGAAGATCATGAAGAGATTGAAATGTTAATTGAGACATATTACAGTAGATTAGATGAAATTGTTCAACATGTGGAAAGTGCAATTTCAAATGTCAAAACCACAGAAGAAATCATCAACATCATTTTGGATTCTAACCGTAACCAGTTGATGTTATTAGGTATCAAATTCGGAATTGGAATGCTGTCAATGGGGAGTATCATTTTTGTTGGTTCTATCTACGGTATGAATTTGGAAAATTTTATAGAAGAAACTAGTGTTGGATTTGGTTTGGTTGTGACTGTAGGAGTCATTGGGATGTTATGGTTATTTTTCCGTTATTTCAGAGATATGAAAAGTTTAGAGAAGATGTCAATGACTATTAACCCCAAGACAATGAAGAAAAGATGATTGCATTATAATTACTTTATGGCATGTCAGTAATTAATTTGCGTCGTCTGGCGCTTTGCCAATCGCACCCGGAAAAGTGATGAGATCCACCTAAAAAAGCAGATGCATAAAAAAAAAGGTGTATTTAATAGAAAAAAAGATCCCATGAATTAATTATTCATTAAAATATATCAGGGTACATGATTAACGCCTTTAGAGAAGGTTTTTGAATAATAATAATAATTACCATGAAACATAACGCCAATGTCGATCCAAATACCGTTATTTCAGCAGTACAATCTGCGTCCAACTTTGAAAAATATTTTTCTTTCCAAATCTTTTTCATCTTTTTAAGAGAATCCCTTGAAATTGTGGTGATCATCAGTATTTTATTAAGTATTGTCAAGCAAGGTCTTTCAATTCATGAGAATGAAATGAATGAGAGTGCCCCGCCTTCTATGGGCAATTCTATTGGCATGGAAACGGTCCGTACGGCTGTGCCAAGTCTGCTTTCGAGAGAACCTCAGTTGATTGAACGTCAAGCAAATCGTAATGGTGATGATGACTCTCGCTTCAACGTTGAGGAAGAGGAAGAGATCTTTGATCACCCAGGGGCTTTATTGGAAGATGACTCGAGAATTCCCGTGTCTGAAAATGGGGCAAATGCAGTCTCTAACATGAATTCTCAAAACAATATGAAATTATACAAGAGATTGAAGTTACAAATTCTGGCCGGTGGTGGTGCTGGGATCCTTGTTTGTATGCTCCTTGGATTCTTAATCATTTTGATCTTTTATTATGTTGGTACTGATCTTTGGAGTATGAGTGAGCATTATTACGAAGGTATCCTGAGTTTGGTTGCATCTGTTATAATTTCAATTATGGGCTTATTCTTCTTGAGAATGGGGAAATTAAGAGAAAAATTCAGAATTAAACTTGCCTCAATTATTTATTCCCACAATTATTCAAATAATAATAGTAATGCTAACAGTAATGATGCTAGCAATAATAGATTATTACCTACTCGTGAACAAACTGCTGATGCAGTTAAATTTAGTGAAAAATACGCCTTTTTTATCTTGCCATTTATCACTGCTTTAAGAGAAGGATTAGAAGCTATGGTATATATTGGTGGTATCGGTATTGATCAACCTTTAACATCTATCCCATTATCCATGCTTTCAGGTGCTACTTTAAGTGGTATCTTTGGGTATTTCTTCTTTCAATATTCAAAATCTGTCTCATTAAAGATCTGTTTGATAATGGCTACATGTTTTCTTTATATAATTGCAGCTGGGCTGTTTTCCAAGGGAGTTTGGCAATTAGAAGTTCAAGATTATGTAAATAAATGTGGTGGTCAAGACATGAGTGAAGTTGGTAATGGGCCAGGTTCTTATGATATTTCAAGGTCAGTTTGGCACGTCAACTGTTGTAATGGAGAAAGAGATGGTGCTTGGATGATTTTTACTGCTATATTTGGTTGGACCAATAGTGCTACTTACGGCTCTGTTATCTCCTACATGTTCTATTGGGCAGCATTTATCATTATAATTAAGATGTTGATGATAGAAGAACAATTAGGTTATATCCCCTATGTGCCAATTGCTTTACAGAAGAAAAGAATTATTAAAAGATTAAATATTGCAAAAGCGGCAGTGGCTTTTAAGAATAAGCAATCTTCCAACCCTGATCTAAGTAATATGTTAAGTCCGGTATTAGAAAGGCCTTCTGGTGATAGTTCAATGCCATTGATGCAAGGTGCTACGTTGAATAATCAATATACTAATTAAAAGTCTCAAATAATGAATCTTGCTATATATTCTTTTCCAATTTTTCTACTCATATTCTGCTTATTTTATTGTCATTATTCCATTTAAACTGCAAAATGTTACACTAATCTGAAACTATTGAATCACATATTCTGTCTATACTGTTTATATACCTAATAAGAAATTCTTGAGCTTTGTATAATTTTAACCCATTTTTATAATGTTTTTTTTTTAATATTTTCATGTAATATTTATTCATCTTTTAAAGTTTAAGTAACTTCATAATAATAATAATTAACGTGTCTTTTATTCCCATTTTTAAGTATTATGTTTTTTTGATGACTCTTCCATTCATTTTCCTTACAGTCTGACATCTTATCTATCAGCTCCGAAATTTAATTACCAAGAGAAACGAAATCGATGTTCAAAAAAAGGTAGATTTAAATATGTGAATAAATAGCAAAGTTTTATTAAAGTTGTAAACCGTATCAATTAACCCATATCAATACCATTACATATACATACATTAGCATGTTCTTAAGAGCTACTTCCTTATTAAAGCCAACTTTTAGAATGGTTGCTCGTCCAGCAAGCATAATGCAAATGCAAACCAGACTATTCTTATCAACAGAAGTCAAAAAGGCTATTGAAGAAGCTATTGGCACTGCACCAGTTGTTCTTTTTATGAAAGGTACTCCAGAATTCCCACAATGTGGATTTTCAAGAGCTACTATTTCACTTTTGGGTCAACAAGGTGTTGATCCTGCTAAATTTGCAGCTTTTAATGTCTTGGAAGATCCAGAATTACGTAATGGTATAAAGGAATATACTGAATGGCCAACTATTCCTCAACTGTTTGTTAATAAGGAGTTTGTTGGTGGCTGTGATATTATTACAAATATGTCGCAATCAGGTGAACTAGCCAAACTTCTAGAAGATGCCGATGTATTAGTACCGGAAGATGGCACAGAAGTTAATTAAAAATATCATTAAGGATTTCATGTATATATTAGTTTCAGCATTTAACATAAACTTATTGAATTTCATATCTATTCTTATATAGTAATATTTAAAAATAAAAATATAAGAAAACTAAAAAAGGTTCTATATGATAAATAGAAAGCAGTTTGCTACTATCACCTACTGCGATTGATTGAGAGCGTAAGACAAGATTTTGGCTTTATCATAGTTAGATACTGATAGGTCTCCAACTCTAGTGTTAATCTCATCGTCAACTTTTATTCTTAATATAGTTAATAAATAAGTACATTATGACGTTTAAATAGCCCATTAAATTCTATAATAATTGTAGATAATCTATAAAATAAATATCTAAAAATATTAAAAGTTTCAAATGTCGTCATATTTATATTTATCAAAAATAGCCATATAATTATATGAAATGATGGTATACAAGCCCTTACTGTAAGGATGAATTACTAGCATGTTATAGCATTCTAGCGATAATATGTGTTTAAAATAGTATTTCCGATAATAGTAGTATTCATATATACTCCATGCAAGAAAGCTGAATCAACTAGGGCCTTCGTTCTCGATTTTTACTGGTGATTAGGATGCATAATTTCTTTTCTCTCAAACCAAAAATTAAAAGCGTTGCTTAGAGATTTATTCAACTCTGGAAAAGAATACTTAAATGGATGTAATTCGAATTTCTCCCAGTTATAATAATATTCAAGATAAAGATTATCAGACAATAGTTGGCCTGTGAAGTAATAAAGCTGACTTCNNNATCCTGAAGCAAAATAACGCAAGGTTAAGGGTGTTTTCCAAACAGTAAGTAACTCAGGTAAATTATCTTTAATTACCTTATTGTCTTTGTATTTGGACCAATCATAGGGAGCATACTTCTTTTGTTTACTAGGTAAGATAAATGGGTTTTTCTTAAAGTGATTATATGGGATAGATGAACCATTCAAAAACCTTCTGAAATCTTTTCTGAAAATATTATTAGCCATTACAATTGGTATTACAATTTCCGGATCAATGGGCCCATCGATATCAATATCTGCTTTTATGGCGTCTGACAAAATAGCATCATAAGTGGTTTCAACGGAGCAACCTAAACTTTCCAAACCATATCTACGATACATAGTCTGTAACTTCAAAAAGTTAAGCATGCATTCCTCTTGAGGTGATGATGCAGCTTTCATAGTTTTAACATCTCTAAGTACTATCTCAGATCGTTCTTTTAGCCTCAATAGATTAGTTTCCGGACAATTTAAAGAATATCGAAGTTTACCTCCTGCTTTGATCCCAAACTTTATTGTTGATATTTTTAAGGGATTGATTGAAGTGGACGTTTCATTTTTCTTCGATCTTAGTAATAAATGGCCCACAGTTTCATATACTGGGATTTTCATGGTTTTTAAAACATATTTTTGACCTGAAATGAAGGTATTTGTCTGTGATTGGAGCATCCTATGGCAATTAACTTCACGAGCTTCACCACTTAAAAATAAAGTTGCAAGTATTCCTGCACTACCTCCCCAGTGACTTACTAGTCCTTTAGTTACAGATTCTGGAGGATTTAGCTTAGATGATGATATAAATTTTCTCTTCGCAATCACTGAAGGATGGGTAAGTTCTTCTAATTTTGAGCGCAAAACTAGATGTTGGTTGGAACTAAATTCAGAGTTCTCTGAAAGAAAAGCATGGGGGCATTGTTCCCCAATAAGAAACTCGCAAATAGATAATGGAGGTACTTTATTTTGGTATATAGCATTATCGCTCATTAAATAGTCGTGGTTCAGCTTCTGTTAGTTTTTGTGCATTTGTAATAAGATCAATTTTTGAGAGTAATTAGAATGTTCGAGAATAGATAACATATTTTGAATTAACTCATTTGAATGATTTTCTTCGGTCTTATCATTTATGGATGATAATGGGCTCTTCAATGAGTTTTTTAAGAATTTTTTCTTTTAAAAATTGTCCTGTAGCATAATTTCTTGATGCTACACTTTCAAAACTTTTATAACTTAACACTTGGTAATTTGATAATATGTAACGCATACCGTGTATAAATAAATGTTAAAATACAAAATGCTAAACTTCAGCGCGTTTGTGTTTTTAGGTTAATTTTAAAGCTATTCCTAAGATATCTTCGCTTTACAGATTAATGAAAATGCAATGAAAATGAATGAATGCAGGATAAAAATATTTGATATATTCAAATATATGCTTAGTTTTATAGTTAACTAAAGGATAAAGAATTTGTTTAAAGATAAGGAAAATAAACTTTTAAAAATGAGAAAAAAAAGTTGTTTGAAAAATAATTTGAATTTCATTATGTAATCTAGACCAGAATGTAGCACATTTTATACTTGATTAACTACAGTAAAGAACTTTCGCCCAAGTTATTTCCATTTAATGAGCCGTTTATGAAGTGCTTTTGGACATTTAGTAAGTCTTTGCCTAATCCATTAAGTTTTTCAAAGCCTTCTTTTTTCCATAAGCAAACACTCTTATAATCACAGTTATCGCAATAGGATCTTAAATTTTTCATTGATGGGTCAATAGGCTCGATTGATCTTTTACCAAACCAAAATTTAGAACTACTTTTAATTTCATCTTCTAATAATTGATGGTTGTATTTAAAAGGAGTAGTTTGAAAGTTAACCCCTTTGAAATAGTACTCAATATATAGTTGGTTAGATAACAGTTTGCCGGTATAATAATAAAATTGACTCATTCTCATTGCTAAATATCTTAGAGTTACTGGTTGTTTCCATTTAACGAAAAACTCAGATAACCTATTTTGAATATTTGGATCAGCTATGATATTTTCATACTTAGACCAATCATAAGCTTTGTTTTGGGTTCCTTGGTTTGAATGAGGATCAGTTTTAAAAAAATTATTCGGTACTGTTAGGCCATCCCTTAATTTTCTACAATCATTCATGAAGAGATCGGATGACATTAGAATTGGAATCATCATTGCTGGATCAATGGGTTTATCAACATCAAATCCTCTATATCTTACATTCTTCAATAAATTATGATATGTAATTTTAGGATCACTAGACAAGAGTTTTAATAAATATCTATAATACATTACTTGAAGTTTCGAATATTTGACTACTGAAGAATAAGCAGGGATTGTCTTACTATTTCTTGTCTTAACATCTGTTATAACAACTTCTAGATTTGATATTAGTTGATTAATATTTTTATCTAGGTAGTTTAATATGGTATCCATATCTGAGCTAAATGAATCAAATATATCTGATTTGAGTTGGATTTCTGGGAAGAGTATATGATTATCGTCTCCTTCGGGTCTTTTTCTTCTTCTGATAAATAAATGATCTGCAATACCACTGACCAAAATATCTTCTGAAAAATTATCAGCAGTTTTATTTTTTAAAAAATTATCAGATTTGGAATTAAGATACCCATGACAAAGAATTTCACGAGCGTCTCCCTCTAGATATAACACTGCAAATTTTGATATTAAATCAATCCATTTGTTAGCAAAATTATGGAAAGAATCTGTAGGAACAATCAGTTCAAATTCTTTTTTAAATTGTTCAACTTCTACTTCTAATGGATGTGAGATATTTTCTAATTTGGAATGAATTATGTTACCTACTTTAACTTGGTTATGTGAAAAGATTGGTAATCTTGAATAAATATCATAGGTTTCACGCAATTCACACCACCTTTTAGTAAGCAACTTAGTAACTGATAACCTCGGTAGTTCCTTCTTTGATTGAATTATTTTGTCTAATTTACCACTTGCTAGCACATCATAATATGGATTTGTTTTTGATTCTGGTAAAGTATACTTAAAGTATCCTTCATTTTCAGGATCAGCAAAATAGTTTCCAACGACAGCTAACTTTTTATTAACATATACACCCCTTTCACCAGCCTCTGTTTCTGACTTTTTCGCTTTTTTTGGCTTCTTTTTCTCTATATTCTTAAAAAATGGTAAATTATTTATAAGATCTTGTTCATTTTTAGTGATTTGAAAATTTGACAAATCTTTTGATATAGTTGAATTGTGTTTATATCTCTTATTAATTTGAGTTGAGCTCTTCACTAAACCTAGGGATAACCTGTTGAAATATAATTTGGTGTATGGCATAATTTAATCAATATTTCTACTATATCGGCAATATTATGATCCAATTTTCAATGCTAATAAGTTCTGGAGTTGAAAAATATGGAAAACAATGGTAAATCTAATGTTATTAATTAGTGTAATATGCCAAGTAGAAACTGCACTTATGTGTCTTTTATTTTATGTTCAAGATGTAGACACTGAGGGAAATAAATCAATTCATAAATCTAGATAATTAGAACCCTAATATAAGTTAAGACGCGAAATACCTTTATTGAAAAAAGTATGCGAAAGGCGTTAAAATAAAATAGAAGAGTTGAGAACAGAAGAATCTTAAAAAGAGAAAAAATCTATAGATAATTAATTAAGTATTTAAAATATAAACATTGGTAAAGAATAACAGACAAATGTGCGTAAAATTAACATATAAAAATCCATTATTGGTATTAGAAAAGTTTTTAATGAATTAAAATAAAAAAGTATAAATGGTTTAATCTATCAAGTAATAAAATGAGGAATGGATAATTAGTAAATGTAAGAACGGTAAATTTAGGTAATGAGTGGAAAATTATAAAAAAAACTGCATGAACTTAGGTTTAAGCTGATTTTTGAACCTTAGCTGTATCACCAGCTTTTTGTTGGAAAATGGTAGAATCCTTTTCATGTCTATCTTTCTTTGGACCATTAAACCATTTCTTGAAATCTAATACTGATTTTAAGGACCAGACCTTGACTCTCATGACATAGTAACATATCAACATAGCACAATAATTGAAGATAATGTATGCCCACATGAAACCGAAATTTCTCCATCTTTGATGGAACTTAACATTATATTGAAGAACAACTTCATCTTGAAGGTCATACAAACAATAGTGACAATCAGAAGTAGCGTTTGGATTCTTTAAATAGCCACCGTGATCTTCAATGAAAGTAGTCATGTAAGAGGCACAAGTTTGATCTGCAGGTGGGTCAAAAACGTTGAATTCATTATGATTACAGATGACTTTCTTGTTATGAACAACTGGACCAACTAAAGCTTGGACAACATAAGTGAATGGAGAAACTTGGTACATTAAAGCTCTCCAGAAACCTGGCATCTTTTCCTTTGGTTGTAAAATACCACAGAATAACAACATAGCAGCAAATAAATTGGAATTGATCATATTGGCAGATGGAACATCTGGAGACAAGTATAATAACCATAAACCGTACGAGACAAAATAGATTGGGAAAATCAATACGTAGAAGAAGAAGAAGAACCCAGCCTCAGCAGCACGACCGTTAAATTGAGCAGGCCAGTAATAGAATAAGTAACACAAGAATTGAGTGGCAATAGACCAACTAGTTTCGACCCAACAATGGCATAACAATAAAGCAGACCAGTGGAAAGTATTGGAAGCAGCTTCTCTGACCTCATATAATTCTCTTGATTCAAAAGCAAAAACACATAATTGATTAATCATAGCCAAAGCAATTAACAATAACATAAAACACGAAGAGAAAGCTTCAGTTGCACCACCAATAGAATGATTGACACCAACATAAGATAAACCAACGAATAAAGCACAAGTAACAGCTTCTGTAAACTTGGCTCTAATGTAAATAGGAGATCTCCAGAATTGCAAGAAAGTTCTATGTAATACGATTCTGATTTGAGTAGAGTAAGGAGCAGCAAATTTACCAGCCAATTCTGGATCATCAGCAGTAGTTCTAGACATCAATTTTTCATGTAATTCATCAACAGCAGCCCTTTCAAAAGCACATTCTGGGGATTCCAACCATAGATCATGCCAATCAGCTTCTACTGAAGCGGTTGCACCAGCACCAATACAATTCAAAATATATTCAGCAGGGTTTTCAGATTTACCACACTTAATACCAGATTGACGTTCAAAATAACTTAACAAAGTAGAGGAATGAGGACCAATATCACCGAAATAAACCATCTTACCACCCTTTTTCAACAATAATAATCTATCAAAAACTTCGAATAATGTAGCAGAAGGTTGATGGATAGTACATAAGATAGATTGACCAGAATCAGCCAAAGCTCTCATGAATTGAACAATAGACCAAGCAGATTGAGAATCCAAACCAGAAGTAGGTTCATCCAAGAATAATAACAATGAAGGTTTAGCGACCAATTCGACACCAATAGATAATTTCTTTCTTTGTTCGACATTTAGACCTCTACCAGTTTGACCAACTAAAGCTTCAGCATAATTTTGCATACCTAGTAATAAAATAATCTTTTCGACGTATTCCAATTTTTCTTCGACAGGAGTGGATTGAGGTTGTCTCAATAAAGCAGCAAATCTTAAAGATTCTCTAACAGACAATTCAGCCATATGGTTATCTGCTTGAGCGACGTAACCACAAGATCTATTGAAGGAAGCTGGTAAAGACTTACCGTTAACCAACATATCACCAGTAATGGTACCCATATTAATTCTTTGAGCTAAAACATTCAATAGAGTAGTCTTACCAGCACCAGATTCACCCATTAAAGCAGTCATCTTACCTGGTTTAACATAACCGAAAACATCAGATAGTAATTGTCTAGTAGCACCGTCGTAAGGGATAACATAATCCAAATGATTCCAGGTGTAAACATCTTTGGCTTCGATAACAGCTTTCAAATCGACATTTGGACCATTCAAAGCTTCCATCATTTCTTCTCTAGTGGCAGTCTTAGCATCAGCGTTTTCAGTACCAAAGGTTGGCATATGACCTCTCTTATATAATAAAAGATCACCCCCAGCAGAAACAGGTTTCATATATTCAGATAAGGCAACATTTGCAACAATATAACCAAAAGTCCAGACGACATTAACACCCCAGTTTCTCCAAGCATGTTTATAAGCGAAATGATAACTATGATCAATATATTTGTCACCAGAAACGTATAATTGACCCTTCACGGCACCGACAGCGTTACAGACTTGGTTAGCAATATCAACATTTTCATAACCTCTACCTGAAGGAATCAATTGAGAACATAACATTTGTCTACCATGGAATTCAGTGGCCATTAAAGATTCAAACCCGTAATTCAAAGGATTTAAGAAATGGAACCATTTAATCCAATGATGCATAGAACCAACTGGTAAAACAAACCCTGTATAAACACATAACATTAAAACCCAAAGACCACCAATAGCGTGAGCAGTAGTACCATCAGTAGTAGTAGTAGCAACCAATTTGAAAATGAAAGAAGTACATTGTTGAACAGTAAACAAGTATAAGAAGTATTGGAAGAAAGGACCTGCTTCATATTTCAAATAAGGCATCCAATAAGTTAATAAGGCTAACATAACAATGGCTAAAAATTTGGTTGGGATTTCAGTAATAATTTCTTGTAAAGCTTCAGCAGAGATATGATACATGGAATAAGAACGATGTTTCACGACAATAGGTCTATTAGCGAAAGAATTAGAAATTTCAGCCAAAGAAGTAACAGCAGCAAACAATAAAACGTAGAACAATAAACCACCACGAGAATAAGCACCAGAAGTTGTTGATTGAGATTTATCATCAATTCTGTGGAACATAGACCCAATAACCAAACCTTTAATTAAGAAAGAAGACAAATAAACTTTTGTATAAGTGGCATCACCTTTAACTCTTTGGAAACCTCTTTGCATACAATAACGAACTTGAGACCAATATGAGACAGTGAATTGAGATTTGTGTCTAACACCGGCTTGAGCTCTTTGTTCTTTAGCAACAGCCAATCTATCACGAGTTTCATTAGCTGGATGTCTTGCTTGATAATCATCATATTGATCTAATAATTCTTGATATTCTGGAGATTCTAACCACATTTTTTCGAATTCAGCACCAGATCTTGGAACTTTATTTTCATAACCTGGAACAATTTCTAAAGTTCTATTTTCGAAATCGACAGTGACTGAAGTTAAGAATTCAGCAGAAGTCATTCTATCTGGTTTAACCCAACCCATTCTTTGGAAATAAGCAACAGCTTCATCAGCTGGACCGAAATAGATTTGTTTACCATTATAAAGAACAGTAGTCTTATCGAATAATTCATAAATGTTTTCACCAGCTTGATAAATTGCAACAATGGCGGAATTGTTCATCATATTGGTGGCAGTTCTGATGGCTTGAGCGAATTCCAAAGCAGTGGAGGCATCTAAACCTCTTGTAGCGTTATCCCAAGAATAAATAGAAGCAGACATGGCTTGAGCTTCAACTAAGGAAACTCTCTTTCTTTCACCACCAGAAACACCTCTAACGAAATCATTACCGACTTTAGTAGCATAAGTGTGTCTTAAACCAAAGACAGTACACCACAAATCTCTTAGATTATCAACATATTCTTTTTGAGACATATTATCAATACGTGTCTTTGGAGTCTTACATTTCAAAGCAAAATCGATAGTTTCCTTGACAGTAATCTTTGGGAAATGGTTATCCAATTCTGGTACATAAATGACATAACCCTTATAATTGGACATCATTTCATGTTGATCTAACCCATCATAAGAAAATTCACCATTGATCTCTTGTAATTCTGAAGTTTCACCAGAAATGGTTTTTAAAAGTGTAGAACAACCAGCACCTGGTCTACCAACTACAAATAACATTTCACCGGATTCAATAATACCAGTACAATTTTGAATAATGTTTCTCATTGGAGTATCATTGGTCTTACGGAATTTATTAAGGATACGGTGAGGAATGTTGGTGAAATTTCTAACCATTTCTTCGACAGATGGACCATAAGCAGCGGAAGCATCGATACCGACAGCAGTTAAATTTTTGAAGGCAACACCAGAATCACCAGGTTCAATACCTTGTTCTAATTGACGAGAACGTAAATAATTCAATAGAGCACGTAAATCGAAATCCAAGTCATTGACTTCGAAGGCATCCATTTCCTTTTTAGTCTTTGTAGAAATAACACGAGAAAGAGCTTCTAACCTTTCGACATCTTTTTCAGAGGATAAGATCTTGGACAATTGACGAGACAATTGAGTGTCAATGTCCATATTTTCACCAGGTTGAGGTTCTGGGTAACCGTCGAAGGATTTGGCAGATTCGGTGTAAGATCTTACATCCTCCTCATCTTTTTTGTAATGTGAATGCTTATCACCAATGCTTAAGCTTTCACTTGATGACATAATGAGTTGCTTTTTTTTAGTATTGGTTGTATGATATGATGGTATATTATAAAATATTATATAATAATTATAAATGATTACAATAGACAAAAAGTAAATCAACTCGAGGCAATGATGGATTTATATATGATCTGGAGCCGGCTGATAACTGGGCGGCAGCGTGCCTGAACGTTCATGCATGTTGTGGAGACGGGGCCGTAGCAAATGCTTCGGCTGATATGCAGATCCACAGAAATTCGCGCACGCAATGGAGATCTCGAGAGCTAAGAGCCGCGCAAAAGAAACGAGCCGTACAAGCCGCAAAGACAAAGCCGTAGCAACCAAAGTGCGGAGATACCGCCGTAGCAACAGTGACAGCAGCATAGAAACTGCGCCACAGAGAAAGCAGCGCACGGCCCATATCAGCCGAGTCACGTGGCTCATTGTTTAGTTTAACTTTGACAGAATGAGATGTGTGAATATCAAAACAAAAACAAATGTTAACTATAATTTAGCATATATTATATACAAGATAAGGTAAAAGATAAAAAGAGAATAAAAATAAATACAAGGGAATGTACGGAATGTGAGTCCGATCCAGTAAAGGAATGTTTACTTGAAAGGTCAATTTAATGCATTTCCAAATGTGGTAAGAATTTACTGGTGCCCTAAGGGTAGGAATTTGGGGCTATCAGGGTTGTGCGTCCAGGGTTGTGCGTGCATATTTATAGGGTTTCCTGTTTAGGGTTAAAGGTTTTCTCGGGATTAAGGCTGAAAAATTACCACGACAATAGAACAAGAAGACTTCAAGAGTCTCATATAATATGAAATGCCTATAATATACTTATTCTTATGCCTGTTCCTACCTCCAGAATAGTCTCCAAAATTACCCCATTCGGAACTATTACCAGCATCGACAAAGTAAGTACACTACATAGCGGGTTCCCGCATCGGGAAATCCAGGGTCCTGTCTGGAAAGTGGCGACTATTATATTCTATTTCTATTTCTATTTCTATTTCTATTCTATTTCTATTTCTATTCTATTTCTATTTCTATTCTATTTTTAAATTCGTTCGTATTTGCCACGACTTTGTTACACTTTTGCGACATGGCTTTTTGTGACGCGTCGCAATGCCACAATAATGAAAGGAAAATTCCCGAGCCGAAAAAAAGAAAAAAAGAAAAAAATAAGAGCAATAATTAAGCAAAACCCGAAAAATTCAAGAAAACCCAGCAACGCGAAAAGTATGCTGCAAACGGTAAAAGGTAAACAGCATGTCTGTTTCCGGAAATCCGCCGACGCCAAAACAGATAGCGTCGCCGTTTAGGAAACGGCCAAACCAGCATAAACAAATAATGCAGGGTTATTATTTGTAGTATCAACAATCTCTGGAAAAATAAATATCTCTTTGAAATGCCATTCCTTTAAATACATCTTGTCAAAGATCTCTTTTATAAAATCTCTTGAGTGTTTTTTTTATAAAAACCAAAAGCAAAAACAAAGAGTAAAACGAAAAATTAAAGGTGTATATTCAATTTCGCAAGATATCATACAATCAAAACTCTGTGTTAAAAATCCAACTACTGTCCTTCATTTAAAATCAATCTATCTCGAGATCCGCGAAGATCTGCAAAGAAATATACTCTAAAAAAAATATTATCATAAATAAATAGATAAGATAAAATAGACACCATCACGTTCATTTATTCACCTTTAGTCACTCATTAAAACTCTTTTTTTAATTATGAAAAATATATTCCAATTGGCTACAGCCTCTTTATTGTCTGCTTCTGCTGTGTTAGCGGATTGTACTCTATCCAACGGTAATTACTATTGTGACGAAACCGATGCGGTTGTTTATTCGAATGTCGGTTACTCTGGTTCATACCAAGACGTTACCAACATGGATGAATCTTCTTGTCAATGTTCTCAACAGCAAACTTCATTTTCTGGCTCTTTGGCTCCATTGGATGAAGAATTGTCTGTTCATTTTAGAGGTCCTATCAATTTGGTCCAATTTGGTGTTTATTATCCAGATGGATCTGCTGTTGTCAATTTACAAAAGAGAGAAGCCAAGAAGGGTAAGAAAGGTGGCAAGAAAGGCGGTAAGGAAGGTACCAAGGAAGGTGCCAAGGAAGGTGACAAGGAAGGTGCCAAGGAAGGTGCTAAGGAAGGTGCCAAGGATGGAAAGCATTCTCATAAACATGACAAGAGAAATGTCGTTGTTGAATACGTCCAAGTCACTTCTACCGTTTGGGTAGATGGTCAAGGTTCTGTCTTACAAGTTGCTACCGAACCAACTGAAGCTCCAGAAGGTGCTCAAACCTCTTACACTAAAGTCAACACCATTGTCTCTGCTGTTCAAGATAGCAATGTCGATGCTGTGGAAGCTGCTGCTACTACTGACGCTGTTGTTGCTCCAGCCACTTCTGCTGCTCCAGCCACTTCTGTCGCTCCAGCTGCCACTTCTGTAGCTGCTACTTCTGCTGCTGCTTTAACTCCTTCCTCATCTCCTTCCTCATCTCCAAACTCCGGTTCTTCTAGTTCAAGTTCTAGTTCTACTTCAGGTTCTTGGATCAGATCTTCATACTTCACTCCAGGTTCCACCGATAACTGTATCTTTATGAATCATCAAGGTGGTACTGCTGGTTCAGGTATTTGGTCTTCTTGTTTCGGTAACTCCATTTCATTTGCTGATTCTAATGGGTTAGACGGTGCCGCTTCACCACAAGCTTTGGGTGACGTCACTATCGCCTCAGGTAAAGAATTCATGATCTTTTCTGGTCAACAATGTTCAGGTAATGAATGTGGTTATTATAGAGATGGTATTCCAGCTTATCATGGGTTTGGTGGTGATTCCAAGATCTTTGTCTTTGAATTCTCCATGCCTACCGATGCTTCCGGTTCTGATTCTTTGAACCAAGATATGCCTGCTATTTGGTTATTGAACGCCAAGATCCCAAGAACTTTACAATACGGTTCTTCCTCTTGTTCATGTTGGGAAACTGGTTGTGGTGAATTAGATTTATTCGAAATCTTATCCCCAGGTTCTAATAAATTAATTACTCATATTCATGACGGTCAAGGTTCCGATGGTACTACTACCGGTGGTGGTGGTTCTCAAGATTATTTCCAAAGACCAACTTCTGGTACTTTGAAAGCTGCTGTCATCTTCAATGGTGCCGATGAAACTATTCATGTCGTCCAAGTTGATGATGATTTCGAATCTGCTTTATCTTCTGATACAGTTAACGAATGGTTATCTAAGGCAGATTCCACTGCTGTCTTACCATAAACATTCTAGCTAACTTGCAATAATAAGCAATCTAGCTTTTTTAAACCAGAAACACTCTCTAGCTATTTTACATCCACGATACATCCGCTATACATTCACTTACCATCAACATTCATTTTACCAATCACATTCACTTTGTTTTATCCCTTTTTTTTCCTATATGTCCATCTTGTTTTTTTTCCCCTTTCATTCGATATCTTTTTTTTATCTCATTTAAATTATCATTTGTCCTATATTAATAATACCCCAGCTTTATAGCTTTAAAAAAAAATTATATATATGTATATATAAGTTTTAAGTATATATATATATATATAGAAAAAAAAAAAAATTAAACAAAGTTTTCCAATCAAATAAAAATATTAAATCTTTAAACAGAATTTCATATTCTTTTTTTTATTTCAGTGTATTACTTCTATATAGTAATATATTTTTTCTTATTCTTCCACATATATATATATAAATATATACATGCTTCCGTTGTATTATTAAAAATAATTTTTTATTAAGTCTTTTTTTTTATTTTTGTAATTATTATTACATAGTTCAATAAATGCATTAATCTATTTAGTATTTAATTAAAATTGCCAATTGTGGATAACGTCAAAATATATGAATAGCGTAGAGGTAGGTCGGTGAGAGAAAGTAGAGGTACGTTGGTGAGAGAAAGTAGAGGTATTATTTAATATTATCATTCATTTCATAAAATTCATTTTCATTATTATTTCTAAAATCGCTTGTAGAACTAGTATAAGCAACTTCTGAAAATGGTGCAGGGTTCAAACTGGAAGTACTCAGATGTGGGACATGTGGATTATGATTACTTAAATTTGGACTAGTAGATCCACTATTAAAACTTGAATAATCAGTATTAACATTTGTTGGGTTTAAAAATGGTATGAATCGAGATAATCTTAATATTGGACCAAACACTTTTTTCAATAATCTTGGATCATTATGAATAATTCTAATAGATGGATTTTCTCTTCGAATAGATGATGGATTTGATGGAGAAGCTGTGTTTGATGATAAAGAAGCCTTCTTAGCATCATTTCTTTGACATAACCAACAATAGAAATAAAATTCTAAATATAATAAGAAAAACGCAATGATAAATCCTGTAACCACTGCTGATAATAAATGAGTGGCTAATTTCATCATAGATTTAGCATCTTCAGTATGCCATGAAGAGCCTTTACTAATAGCAAAAAAGGATGATGGGTGCATTTTATAATCATGTGGTTGTAAGATACGAACTAAAAATTCCTTAGATTCTTTAGTTCTCTTATATTTCTTCCAAACTAAACTAACAAATAAGGGGCCTGTAGAGCACATAATTGTCCAATATGGTATATGAACATTTTTCCTATATTTATTCAATGAATTCATTAATTTCAAATAAAATGGATGATGAGGTATTGATCCCATAACATCATTAGATACACCTACTGGTGATGTTTTCCTAACAAACGCTTGTACTGTTAATAATGGATCCAATCTTCTTTCACACCCATCATCCAAATCAATATAAACACCACCATAATGGTATAAGATAAAATAACGAACTGCATCAACTCTTTCAATAGGGTATTCATAACTTAAAAATGTATCCATAAACCATGGGTAATTTTCTTGCATGAAATCATTTATCATTTTATCAGTCCAAAGAATGTATTGATAGTCTGTATGTAAGTCAATACATCTCTTTTGGCCAGCTTTCCAATGCTCAGGTATATTTTCATCTTTATAAGTTTGATGTATGATCTTGGGGATCAATAAAGGTTTAGTAGGGATCCCACGAGGAGGATTGATTTCTGCATCTGTTAGGGCACCAGATGTTGCATCATCACAAACTAAAAAAATAAGGCCAGATGTGATATAAGTAGCCGTCATTAGAAGTACCACATTGGTATAGATAAGTACCTTAAGCTCGCTTCTCATATGCCACATCTTTATATCATAAATAAAAACCAAAGTATATTTGCTTTATTTTTTTTTCTGCGTTTTAATCTTGTTTGTTGTTGTTTTTCCCTATTTTTTTTGGCAAAACTTTATATTTTTTTTTCAATTTTTTTTTATCTTTTATGCTTTTATTAAAACAGCCTAGTGTATGGTTTAAGTTTATCGTACCTCTTCTATTATGTGGTTCTATTTAATAAAAATTTAACCAAATTGCTATTTTAACCAAAATTTAGTTAATTGAGAAAGCTCAAGCGAGTCTATCGTTTATGATGTATTTTTGTATATGTGTATATTATTTTTTTGTATAATATACCTTCGGTTCCTTTAAGCTTGGCGATTTTTCAATACGAGATAATTCAAAAATTAATTGTAGTCAAAAAGTTACCTACCCTGAATGTACTGCGGGATATTCTGACACATCACGTGAAGTATTTAAAGTATAAAGTTATTAATCACTAGAGTTAATTTTTCATAATATTGTTTTATTAAAAGTAAAAAGATGAAATGATTATAATATTTTAAATTATTTTAGAATTTTATTTATTTTCTGAAGACTCTCTTTTGCAAATATTTTGGAATGTTTAATTATTTTAAAATGTATTTAGTGAATATAAAATATAAATAATTATTACAGTCGTTAAGAACAGAAATAGCCAAAAAAATTAAAATTATTAGAAGTGCATTTGAGTTTGATGATAATACAATTATGTAGTATATATGTGAGATTGATTATATAATGGATATATCCAAAAGATAGAGAGGGGTTGAAGAGGAGAGAGAGAGAGAGAGATAGAGAGAATAGGAAAAGAAAAATGAAATATATAATGAAAGTGTACGATACTGTTTTAAAAAGAGCGAATTTTTAGGTATAATGCTGCATCTATTGGAAATATGGATGGATGACAGCTCTTCTTGCGCTTATTCTATTGATAGGATCATAGGCCAATAATTTATCTAATAAATCGATCCCATGTGAATCCAGAGATGGAACAATTTGTGCTAAATCCTTACGGTGCCATTTAGGGAAACTTGGTTTGAAATCCGGCAAATAGACGATATCAGGCCAAATAGATTCGTTTGGAGTACCCAGGATTCTAAAGATTTTGAAAATTTGATCAATCTCACTATCACCACTGAAAATCGGCTTTCTATTACACATTTCAGCAAAGATACACCCGATCGACCAAATATCCACACCAGTACTATATTGTTTCCCACCTAACAACACTTCAGGGGATCTGTACCATAGTGTGACAATTTCATGTGTATAAGCTCTTAATGGGACACCAAATGCTCTTGCAAGACCAAAATCACCTAATTTCAAATTCCCATCTCTATTTATTAAAAGATTCTGAGGTTTCAAATCACGATGCAAGATACGATGAGAATGACAGTATGCTATCCCCTTACACAACTGCATCATGAATTTCTTGATAATTTTATCACCTAATGATTGATCCTTGGGGATACTTTCCATATATCTTTTTAAATCCAAATCCAAAAACTCAAAAACAAGATATAACTTATGTGCGTCTGCATGAACGATATCATATAACTTAACAATATTATCATCTTTTAATTCTTTTAAAAGAGAGATTTCACGAATGGCAGTACTTGGAACACCTTCATCTTCACTTTCTAATCTAATCTTCTTTAAAGCAACGATTCGTTGACCGTTACGCAAATCCAAAGCCTTATAAACAACACCATAGGTACCTTCCCCAACTTTTTCAAGTCTCTTATAATTTGCTAATTCTCCACTCATTTTCAAATGCTTATAATCTATTTCTGTATTATATTTAAATTTGATATATTAATTTAATACAATTATTTAACACAATAATTTTTTTTTCCTCAATGGAAAGTTGAACTAATACTAATAAAAAAAAAAATAAAATTCTTGCTTTGTTAGGCTTCTTATTTCATAACACACACATTCAAATCTTTAAATCTCGAGCTACTCGTTGTTAGAGTTTCCCAGAAACTATTCTTTTTCCAAACTTTATCCATTATTAGGTCTTATTTGAAATTTCATTTTTCCTTCGTTCAAACTATTTACGCGTTTCTAACTAAAGAATAAAGAACCTTTTAGGAATTTCAATAAATATACCCAAACAAGAATTTAAATGTTAATTCTAAGCTTACATAAAAGTACAAAAGAAGAAAAAAATTTTTTTACAACTTATGACGTGTTACTTTGAGTAGTATATCGTAGTAATTGATAGGTATTAATCATAAATCAAACATTTTGATATAGAAGAGCGTATAAAAGGAGAGAAACAAGATTAATTCTTTTTGGCATCTCTAGCAGCCTTTCTTAATGCTCTTGCACGAATAGATTTATGCATGGAATAATTAATAGAATTGACTAGTTTGGAGTATACACCAATAGTTTCACTAATAACAAATTGGTACAGAGCATGTGACCAGTATGGAGTCATAGTAGCGAATCTATTTTGAGAACCACCACGAGTTCCAACACTATTCAAAGTAGCTTTAACGAATTGTCTTGGATTTGGAATCATCACCGAGGTTCTTCTAATCTTTGACATGGCACTTGTGACCAAGTAGGAGTTGACTAATTCGACATCGATGTTAGAAGATTTCAATTCACCGGCTAAAGAATTGGACCAAGCTTGTAAGAAAGATTTAGAACCACTATAAGTAGCTAATAGTGGAGTAGGGATTAAACCACCAAAAGAACCCATAGTTAAGATCAAACCACAGTGCTTTTTGTTACCACGTTTGACAGTGTTTACGATCATTGGAGCAATGATTTGAGTAATCATCAAAGTAGCAGTATTGTTGATGGTGATAATATCTCTGATTTCTTGTTCTTCAGTCTCTAAAAATGGGACAGGGATAGAATGAGATCTTCCCACATTGTTAATCAAAACAGTAATTGGCAATTCGCTGCAAATTTCTTTAATAGCAATATAATTTTCTTTAACATCTTGAGAAATATCAATAGCCAAGATTCTAACTTGAATTTTATATTTAGTTTCGAATTCTTTCTGTAAAGTTTCTAATTTAGATAAAGTTCTAGAGATTAAAACCAAATTGAAACCACGTTGAGCCAATTGCCCAGCATATTCTTTACCAATACCATCAGAAGCACCTGAAATGACTGCGTATGAACCAGCTTTGGCACCGTACTTCTTAAAATTAGTTTTTGGTAAGAAGAATAGATCAGCAATTAATGAAACATATCTCAAGGTGAAACTAACAAATTTCAAAATTCCGAATGAAAAAACAACCCATAACAAGGCGTTAAATGCACAACTATCGGTTTGTACTTGTTCAGCAAATGACATTTCCAACAGCGATTATTTATTGAACACAATTGGGTTTATATATATATATAAATAGGTGAGTTTTTCTCCTATATTGTTAAAATATTTTTAGAATACATTCAATTTTATTACTTTATTTATTATTTATTATATTGGAAATTAATATTTTCGGGGTATAAAATTTAATTAATAATAGGGTTATGAAAAAATTGAAAACGTTTAATTTGAAATTATTTTGTTCAAAATAATATATTTTGAAAGAAAGGAGATTATTTATTATATTCTATCAACTAAACTAACAAAAAAAAAATTATAAAAAAAATAATAATAAAAAAAAATCGTTATATAGTCCTATCTATTATTCGAAAGAATTTAAATGTTAAATTTAAGCATCAAAGTTAAACGTCATTGATAATAATACACACTATCTCATTAATAAGGAATCCAATTTTTCTTGAGTTAATTGAACGTTTAATTGATCTCTTTCACTTTGAGATGTCAATAAACCAAATTCCAATTCATTTTTAAACAATTGAAATTCATGATCATATAATTTTTTATCTAACTCTTCACTTATTTCATAAATTTGTTTTGTTCTATTAAATAAAGTTGGATCAATTGATTTATCTATTGATTTATCAATGTCTGTCAAATAAAAGAACGGTGATATGCTATCTTCCATCCTTTTTTCTTTCGGTATTGGAGATTTATTGATACCATTATTAGTGGTAGGAATGCTAATACCATTTGATGAAGATTGTCCATTAGTGTTATTAGATTCACTACCACGGGTATGGTAAGGAATGGGTGAATGACGAGGTATATAATTTTTATGAGTCGTATTATTATTATTATTATTATTATTATTATTGTCCTGTGAAGTTATATTATTAGAGTTGGTGTTATCATCATAAGGCGATGGAAGTTCTTGATCTTGATATGATTGTTGAGAATATTGATATCGGTTATTTGAAGAAGAATACTGTTGAGAATATGAAGGATCATATCTTCTGTTGTTATGAAAAGTTGTTTGTTGATTTTGATAGTATCTGTTTGGCTCTTGGTTTGGGGGTTGATTGTATTGTGCATTGTATGGTGTATTATATGTTGAATTATATGGTGTATAAGATTCGCTGTATTGATTCGGAGCGTTGTTGTTATGATGATGATATCTATTTGACCTATGATAAGGGGCTCTCCCTCGAGAAGATTGGTAATTACCTCTACCTCTAATTGAGGTTGAAGGATTGTAACGAGATGGTTTTTGATTATATCTACTAGATTCACTCATTATTTGATGAACTTTGTTGTCGAATTTTTAAATTTTCAAGTCAAAATTTAAATAATTATATGATGGTTTTTTTTAAATTTAATTTTTTTATTTTAAAAAAATCTTTCAACTAAAACACGAACTAACGCGACGCAAATTTCAACAGGTAAAAATTAAAAAAATAAAAAAATAAATAAATAATACAAATGAAATAAGAATAATACAAAATTGAGAATAATACATATGAGAACAATTAAACTATAAAAAATGATGATGCGATTTAAGATGATGATGGTTCGTAAATTTGATTTGTAATAAATTCAAATGATTTTTCAATCTCCAATTTTGTAAAGACTTTAAATTAAAATTTCCGAAATTTTTTTCAATTCTACAAATTTCTAATCTTGTTAAAATTGGTAATAATTTGAAATTATTAGAGAATATTTTTAATGAATGGTTTGTTAACAAAGTACAATCATTAATAGATAGTGTAATAAGATGTTTGCCTCTATTCTTAATCAATTGAAACATTCCGGCATCACAAATGGAACTACCACTAATTCCCAAGATTTTAATATTTGTATAATTTGCAATTGCCATTAAACTTATACTTGAGATAATATGGTTTTTCTTAGTTGCAATGAAGTGTTTTTTCCTATTTAAATTGATAAAGATTAAGTTTGGACAATTTGTAGCTATGGAGGTAATACCTATATCTGAAATATTATAACAAGCTCTTAAATCTAAATATTTCAAATTCTTTAAAAAAGGTGAAATACTTAGAAGATAATTATCATCTAATAATTGATTATTGGAAATTGTTAAGGATTTTAAGCTTTGTAAATTTTCACTAACAAACCAATCTATTGGAGGTAAAATTTTAGAACAATTATGATAGGATAAATGAATTAGATTTTTTAAAGAAATATTTTGTGGAATGATTGATGATTGATGAATATTTTGTAACATTAAACTCTTTGGAGAATAATTCACTAATTTAGTTAAATTATTATTATTAAATGTTTCCAATTGTTTAAAAGATTTAAATGTTAAATTTTGAGTTTCAATAAATGGGATAGTTGAATGATACCATAATTTCGAGACTTTTAAACAATTGAATAAAGAATTTGAATCTAAGTTTGATAAGATGATGTTTAATAATTCTGGTTGGTTGAATATTTGATGAGAAGTCGTTGGGGTTCTTGGAGGAGTGATTGTTTGTGAGGGTGAGTGAGAATGGGTATTTAATTTTGATAATTTCAATTTTTTATTAGAATTGTAATTATTATTATATTGTAATTTTCTTTTATTGTTTGAAATAGTAAAGGTGGTTAACATATAGTTGAGGAAATAAAGAGTGGAAGATAATTAAAGGAATGAATGATTGTAAATAATGTAAGGAATGTAAGGAATGTGATTTAGTTTTTCAATAAAACTATTAGCAAGAGAGAAAGAAAGAAAGAAAAAAAAAAACGTGTAATGAATGACTATGGTGGGTGGTTAGGTAGAATAAAAAATAAAAAAAAAAATTAGAATAATACAAATGACAACCGACAAACGACAAACGACAAACAATAGGGGATGCTAAGAATGTTATATGATGTGTTGGGATATTGTTAGCCAAGATGACTAGAAAGTATAAAATGGATAATTAGAAAGAATAGCTATTTATATAGCAATGCAAGATGTATTCCCCTTTATTCTCCAGAACAAGTCGACACGTATCTTCTGGGTTACTGGTTTATTTGCAGGAATAGTACGAGAGTGTAGTCTGGCCTTAAAGTTTAATTCAATGGCAGAAAATAATATAAGTTAGGATGTGTTTCCAGAAGATACAAGCATAAAAGCATAAACGGGAAGGATTGGCAAGGAGGCCTACAAACAAGCATAAACATGGGTAGTATTTTTACTATGATTTCCGGTTATTTTTCTGTTGCTGTCCAGTATAATTTAGATATTTTTTTTACTTTTGTAGATACTTTTTCTTGGCATAAAAAACCCAGCAATTAAAGACCAGCATTTCGTGTTAAAGAGTACGGAGTAGGTAAAAAAAAACAACTAAAAAAACAAACACAATAGACAATAAAGTAGGTTAGTCAGACATATCTGTTATAGGGCTAAGAATAATAAACAATCACAGCGATGTGCCTTGATATTTGGTATATAAGGCAAGGCAAAGAGCAGGGATAGAATGTGATGGTAATATCTATCTTTAACGGATTAGTAACTGGGGTGTCCTGTAATTAAATGCCTAATGCAGTATTTAACATTGAATGATGAGAGATATTGATATCTCATAAGATATGATGTTGTTATCGGTTAGTGGTTATTGTTGTTTCCTGGCCATGTGCATTGCATTTCTGCTAGGTTCCGCGGGTTTAAGAATTATATATACTATATTGTCATGCTTATGACTTGAAAAAAAAAAGTGAGCAACAAGGAATCTTACCATCTGTACCTCTTGGCCACGGTAGAAATAGCATCTGAACACAAGGGTTAGTGGAATTCTACAAGTAAGCAACGCATGCGTTCTCGTAAGGTACAATGCACCCGTTCCACTCCACCGTTCTGGTAACTATAACGAGGAAAAGTACGCTACTGCACAATACCATTATTGCGGGACAGAGAGTTAACAAGCTCACCACCATTATCTGCAAATCAGTTGTCCGTACTACTAATGGTAGTAAATTTATAAACCCCCTGTGATACGATCTTTTCCAAGACAATAATACAGGTTCTTAGTGTGACACGCATACATCGTACCTTGCAGAAACGAATACATCCCACGCTTTCGCATCTATTAGCTAATTTATTATTATTTTTCTTTATAGCTCATTACGTTCCGGAGAAGACGCCCTACCAAGTGTAACGTCTGTTTAAGATGGTTCTCTGACTAAATCATCTCAAGTTGGGAGACCACAAAAGTGAAAACAAAAAATAAGAGCACATACCTTTGCATCATGAAGATATTGGTTCTACGACTCTTGCTACAAGTACACCGACTGTATCTCATAGACTACGAGCTATTAACCTGACACTCCAAGGTAAAAATAGGAGATTAATAGTAATACAATATATGGTAATATATTGTAATCTGGTAGTACATAGTGTATATAGAAGCCACTAGAATACCACCATAATAGTAATAGTAATAGTAATAGTAATAGTAATAGTAATAGTAATAGTAATAGTAATAGTAATAGTAATAGTAATAGTAATAGTAATAGTAATAGTAATAGTAATAATAATAATAATAATAATAATAATAATGCCACTCTCCCTTATTTCAGGCACGACGCGAAATCTTGCGACGCGAAATTTCTCTCATGTGACACAAAAAGAAAAAGAGATCCCGGAGTTTTTTTGTGCCACAAAACCCCCACCTGCCCCACCCCTGCATTTCACTCCACGTGACCCATATGTGGCGCTAACAATACCGCGCCACAATTCGCCGCGCCACAAATTGCAAAATGCTGCTTCACGAAAAATTCGCGGCTGGCGCGCCCCTGAAAAGCCCCCGCCGATGAATCTCCGCTTCCAGATCGGGCCTGCGCCGTTTTCTCCGGCTGCTTCTTATAGTCCACTTTATTTATTCTTTTTTTTTTCGCATTACATTTTTCCCCGTTTCTTTTGCCCCATGTTTCCTGTCCACAAGGGGCAACTCGTACTACAATAGGAAACTCCCGCCACATGCGGAAACTTTCGCCGCCATCGAAGTTTTGTGTGCGGGATCTCGCACAGAAAAACACGCAGGACTCCCGATTGAAAATATTACCATATCTGTCCTGAAATTTCACAGAATTCCATTAATTTTTCACGGAAATTCCGTCTCTGGCGGAAGAATTCGATCCGTCACTCAGAAAACTCTGCAGCAGGCTCACCCACTCTGTATATTTCCTTTTTCCTTTCTTGCTTTTTGTTCCTATTTATTATTTTTTGCTTATTTGTTTTTTTCCCATATTATACACTTACTTACTTACTTACATTGTATCATACTATCATATTAACGTTTAATCATAATTAATCATTAATTAATCATCATTTTGTCAATGTTTTGAATACGGCTCGTTCGACAATGCAAGATCCAACAAAAGAAAAATTCCATTTTTCATCGTAAAGGAAATTTATCTGGACTCGACTCGACTTGATTCAACTTGTTTCCACTCGTATATATAGAGACGTTACAAGAGGGTCCAACACTCTTTTAGTCATTGCACTCCACTGGATAAAATTTACTCAACCAAACATGGACAATATCAACGACTCTTTTAAATCTTTCAACTTCCCTCCAAGAGAATTCTCTACTCCTCGCAAACCTTCTTGCAAAGAACCTTTAAATTTCGAAAATACTTCTCCTAAATCTTCCTTGGGACCTCTTTTCGATACTAACTGCATTTCTACTCCTCATACTCCATTGTCCCCCACAACTTCACCCTTCGATAATAGAAGACGGTCAAGTGTTCATCGCAAGAGTAATGCCATTTCGTTTTCATCACCAAGACAATTCAAGAGCTCGTTCTCCATGGGACCCGCAAGATCACGAGACTCCTACTCGATCGACGATATAATCTCCAATACAAGAGAACAGATTAGAAGAAACAGTACCAATTCTAACCATCACATCTCCACATTGGACGAATTCTTGGAGATTAATAATCTTAAATCAACCGATATCTCTCCCAAGGGTTCTGTCCATCATGCAAGCTCGAACGCCAATGCAAACGCAAACACCAAAGTCTTTGCATCTTGCCCAGAATCCGGCGACTTGCCTCCTCCCATAATTGACTTAGACATTATCAACTACTAATTATAAACATTTTTCACGTTCTGCTTTTTTACCTCTTCTACTTTCATCCCATCCCCTTCACTCCGCTTTTAGACTTTACATATTCACTTTTAATACCCTTGATTTTTTACGACGCCATAGTTTCTTATTTTCTTAATTTCTAATATATATATATATATATATATATATCTATACACACACGCATATATATATATATACTTATAATACCAAGTTACTATTTCATGTCACGTTACAATTCGCGTCGCCAATTATATTTCTTTTTTGTTTATTTATTTTCTGTCGTTTTCTTTTTTTTTTTTTTTTTTAAAAAAAATTAATAAATTCGCATCGCAATCTTTCTCTAGATCTATTTGAATTTAAAATTCATGATAGTTTAAAAAGGATTTACATTTTCAATCTTATATAATACAACCATATTATTTTACTACGAGAGTGTCCACCTCGAAAAATGGATTGGTTATTGCCCAAGAGAGAGAAACAAAAATATGTTTTGTTCAAAGATAAACTATCCTCTCTCATATCGTTCAATAATTCATTAGCCACGGGAATAGATCAAATAGATGATATCATCGCCACAAGAAACCAATCGTTATTACCATTGAAACAATATCTTATCGAAAATAAACCTTCCACTGGCAACCCACTCTCCTCTACACCCACAAAATATGAACAGCTTTCTTCAAATACATCAAATTCTTCCACAACAACAACTACAGCAACAACAACTACTCACAACATTTCTGTCACTTGGTCTCCCGAAAAGGTGGATCAAATGTTAAAACAAGGTACGGGTATACCTGCCTCTATTGCACCCGATCCAAATTCCAAGCAAATTTCACATTCACACGCTCCAGTCAGTAGAAGATCAATCATGTATACACCACTTCCGAAAAAAGATCCATTGATAATGATTAAACAAAATGATATTCAACCAATTTCAACCTCACCTTCATCAACTTCTCCCATATCGTTACGTACGACGTCGCATTTTACTAAGATTCCAAATAATGATTCTACTGTGGCATTACATACTTTGGATAATCCAATGAAATTATCTCCAGATTTTACTCCAAATTCTTCCAATTCTCCCATAATAATTCAATCCACTTCACCTACTAGTAATATAATAACGAAAAATTCTATGCACTCTGTACCAAATAAGAATTTTGAATTTAGATCACCAACAAAGAAGAAAAAAATTATTAAACCAAATACCTCTCCAATAAATAATAAAAATACGAACATTGTCTCCCCAATCAGTCGTAAAAAATCTTCTTATAAATCATTGCATAACTCGTCCTATAAATCTTCCTCATCTGCCTCTACTTCTACTTCCTCCTCTCATCAATCAAGAAGAATTACAACAAAGGATTCTGCAAGTGTATTTGAAAGATTAGCCGTCACCACCACCACAAGATCTACACCTTCATTACGTAATATCAAAAGAAATAAAAAATCATTCACCATAACAAAGCAATCATCTTTAATAAATAATAATACCAATAATAAGCATACTCCTTCGCATACCTCTTTGCAAAATTTTATTCCATTAAATGAATCATTATCGCCTTTAAAAGAATCACAAAAAATTAATATTATTCCCAGGAAAGATCATCGAGTTTTAAATAGTAAATCGACAAATAATAATTTGTTAGAAAAATCTGATTTGTTACAAGAAAACCCAAATAACTTAGACAGACCCAAAACAATAGATAAAAACACTTCCAATTTGGATAAAAATATTAGTCCAAGAAGTAGAAAATCCCCAAAAAGATTGACTAGATTCCAATTATTACCCAAAACAAATGATCAAAAACAACAAGATTTGAAACAAAAATTAAATGCAAGATTATCTGGTGTTAAAAGATTACAAGAAGAACAATCTCGTCAAAAAAAATTAAATGAAAATAATATAAAAAAACAACAGCAACAACAACAACAACATTTATATAATGATGAATCAAGAACTAAATATTCCAACGAAACTACAATTCGAAGAATTTCTCATACAAATATGAATCCATCTTTTAATTCAATCTTATATGATTTAGATACAAAGGATCATAGAACAATCGCTAATGGTCGTAATGATGATATCCAATATACTAATAATAATAATGATGAACTCCAAACTAATGAACCTCATTACAATACCGGTAGCCCCAAATCAAGTAGAAAATTAACAAATTCGTTCCCTGAGATCTATTCGGATTCTGATGATGAAGATAAGAATATCTATAAATCTTGGGGAGAAAAATCAATTCTAGAATCTCAATTGATTAATCAACAGCATTTAAATCCAAGAGAAATTTTTGGTAATATTCCAATCATAGATTTAGATGTCATTTTCTCAAAAAAAAATACAACAAAACCAAATTAAAAAATTTTTTTGTTTTAAAAATAACAAAATAACAATATTCATGAACAATTCTTTTTTTTCCCTCATTCACATCACAATTCTTTCTTTTTTTTGTCCCCTTTAAATATTCAAAACTAATTTAATTTTTTAAATATTCAAATACCAACTCATATAATTTTTACAATTATATACAATTCTTTGCATTTAACTATATAATAATAACATATACAATAATAGTTTAACAAATAAAAAAAAAGTTGCATTTTAAAAAATAAAAAGAAAAAAAAATAAAAAAAAATTATAAAAGCACACAAATTATTTTACAAATACACGATCATGTCTCAAAATTAAAATTATAATCTTCTTTCAATAGCTTTGGTCTTATCCCATTTGGCTAGCCAAGCTTCACTTTCTGATTTTGGTACGAAAAATATTTTTAATGAATTATCAAACATTGGAATAACTAGTTTTTCCATTTTAAATATTTCATGAAATGAATTTTTTCTACCAATTTTAACTAAACCACCAGATTGTGTTTCCATATAAGCTAATACTTTGTTCTTATTTTGAAAAACATCATGACCCTTTATTTCAAACCATTGTTGTGGTCTATCGAATATTACATCTAATAATTCACCAACAGTGGTCAATTCACCTACTTCTGCAACAAAATCAAATTCATCTAAAGTTGGATACATGATTAATGCTGGGAAAATAAGTTGAGATTCAAAATCTAATGGATCTTCTAATTTCAATTTACCTTCTTTCAACAAATCTACTGGGTTAGAAGTTCCAATCATAGTAATGTTTCTTAATTTCATAGCATTCTCCAGGATAACTTTTTTACCTTCTTTTTCAAGTTTTATCTTCATTTCCATATCTTTACGTCTTTGAATTTCTAATTGTCTTTTTTCGATAGCTTGTAGTAGATTCTTGAGAGATTTATTTTCAGAATCAATTTTCAAACCAAATTCGATTGATTCTTTAGATTCATCAAATCTATCCACGCTTAAAAATGCTTTACCCATTCTATAATAACATTTAATATTTTTAACATTAAAACTTAAAGCTTTTTTACAATCCTCAATACATTTTCTAAAATTTTTCAATTCTAATTCACAAGCTGCACGATTAGCATAAAGTGATTCATTGATTTTATCATCATCACATTTAACATCAATACCTTTTGTATAAACTTCTCTTGCATCCCGGTATTGTTTTAATTTATAAAATTCATTCCCACGATTCTTAAAGTTACCGGCAATTTCATGAGGTTCACCTTCATAGGCTAATGCTTTCAAAGCTTCTAAATTATCATTAACACCACCTTCACCATCAGTTTCATCTAATTGTGTCATGAAAAATGGCATTCTATTTAATTCTTCAAATATTTCATCTGCAGATTTATCTTTAAATTCTGATAATTGTGGTGGTAATTCTGGATCATTTGGCCCAGGGACATATTTCTTAGGTGCTTCCATATTAAAAACAACTGTTGATGATATTTATAGCCTTTAGTACTGATAAATTTCTTGTTAAAACAATATGTTTTAGAAAAGATATATTTTTTTATTAAATAAGCTCATCATCGGTAAGTGAAAAATATAAAAAAAAAAACTATTTTTAAAAAGTATAAAATTAATTAATTTGAAGAATGCAAAAGTTAAAAAAAAACTAAATCGAATTCATTATTGTATGATTATAAATATTTTACACATGGTAGTACTTATTTACTATCTATTAAACGAATGTAAAATAATAATAATAAAAAGCTAAAAAAAATAGTAAAACAAAAGAAATAGATATAAAAATATATGAGATGATGCATTATTTTAAGTTCCCTTTAGAAAGCTAATTTTACAGATTCTTTTTTATTATACTTTTTTTGGTTTTGTCTTGTTTTTTTATAATGATTATTAGAATGAAGATGAGAGAATGGGGAAATGTGTACTGATTAATAGTCGTGATCTTGATGGCCTTCTGGTTTACCCTTTTCAATGGACTCGTAATATCTACCGGTACATGAACGTTTTCTGAAAGAATTGTCATCACCTTGATCACAAGCACAATTGTTTTCTTTCCATAAGAAATCTTCTAATGGACAATTTTTATATTCACCAAACGAAAAACCTACATCTGGGAAGAAATGGAATTGTCTTTTTTCTAAGAACAAGACAGTACTTAAAGTATGCACTGTATGATCAGCCCATCTTTCATAGAAGAATCCACCTTCATGATCTAAATAATCGAAATAGTTTTTGACAAGTGGTGATCTCCAATAGTTTAGATTCCCAAGTTCTGAGTTTGACCAGAAATAACAATTGTTATAATCATCATTTTTAGTAATTTTATCGTTTTTGCCTGCCTTTGCCTCTCCTGCATTTGTTACAAAACCTCTCAAATCTGGATGAATATTTTTATGAGAGTCAATATAGTTTCTTGTCTTGTCCCATAAAGTTTTCATAGTGTCCGGTTCTTCTCTTCCTGAGAGAGTGAACCCGAAAACTTTACCTGTATCTTGCATCCATCTAAATAAATCATATTGAATATCACAAGTCAAAACAGAGCCTGGATCAATACGCCAATACCAATCGAAACCTTGTAAAAGAGGATGTTCCCAGATCAAACCTGACAAGTATCTTGCCATATGTCTATATGATTCAGAAGAGCCGAAGTCTAATTTAAACATTTGAGCTCTTGATACAGCAGCTTTGTTTTTATCGATATATGATGGATAAGCCCAATCACTTTCTGGAATAGTTCCAAATTTACAATTTTCAATCCCTAAAACAGATTCGATTGTAGAAACTGTGGGTTCTGGTAATGGATCTTTAGAGATGAAAACCCAAGGATATTTCAATTTGTTATTGAATTTAGTTTCAACTGAATAAACAGTCTCCAAAATTTTTTGTAAATCATCATCCACATTAATGACAGATATTAGAACTGCAGAGGGTCTTCTACCTTCATTAGCAAAAGAGGGTGCCAAGAACTTGTATAAATGATCTTTATCATCTGGATTTTCTTCTGCCTTTTTAGCTTCTTCTTTAGCCTTGGCTAATTTTTTCTTAAATTCATCATCTTCTTTCTGTTTCTTCCAAATACTGGGATCTGCAGAAGGAAGAGCACCTAGACTAGATACTGAAGAGATTGCAAAATCAAATTTCGAATTTCCACTAGGTAGTTTGGGACTATCATCGTTATAATATGCAGAGAAATCTAAAGCTGTAGGAACATAATCTTTGTAAATATCCTGAGTTGTAGCATGATTCGATAAGACTGAGATGGACACTACAACTAGGACGATAATCAGCACGACTCTTGTTATGCGTTTCGATATGTGAATAGACATTGTTGATGGGATATTTGAAGCAATGTACTACGATAATGATTGAATAATCTATATCAATCAAATTATTAATGGATGAATTATTGGATATATATAAATAATAAGACGTAAAATGCAAATATAAACACAAACAAATAAAGTAACTGATAAACAAATAAACAGATTTAGCTTTTAAAATGCAAACAATAATTTCTTGAAAAAAATTGTAAAATAAGCAATAACGATCTGCAGTTTTTAAAGCACCAAGATTTCAAAAAGAGGCCGAATATTTAGTTTGAAATTTGGAAATAAAAATGAGAAAAATGAATTTAAATAGAGGAAAATTTCACTATACACGAAAATTACGAAGTAACGCGAATTCTTAAGTAAAAATGGTAAATTTAGACTTAAAAACTAATAATGCTCAATGAAAAAAAAATTGTGTCAAGAAGACTTGAGAAATCACAATAATTATTTTCTAAATTTTTTGTTATCCATTGGATTGAGTATTAGTATAATGCTTTAACAATAGTGGTAAAAAAGCATGAAATTGAGCATGAAAAATGAGTGTTTAAACTTTGTTTAGTACGAATAATTAAAGGAGCAAAATGAGAATTTATAATTTATATTCCAACAAACTTGCGAAGGGTAAGATTTAATTTTGTTTTTTCCTTACTCTATACTACCTGTTTTGGTTAATTGTTAGAATGATGTGTTCCAGTTTGTATTTCTTTTTTTTTTTTTNTTTTTTCATCATGCTCATAACAATGTTACTAGTATTTATATTTGATAGAGTAAAGACTATAAAAGACTCTCTAGATTTCTGCAGAGAATGTTTTTGACTTTTCCCCATTATTGTCTACTTTCGATTTTCTTTTAGAAAGGCTAATTCTCTTTTTAAACAGGTTGAAAAAAAATGGGCAATCTTTTGAGTTTTATTAATACTTTTATTACTAAGGTATTATCAAGTACTAGCAATACTCAAGAAATTTTGTTGGAACACCTGAGTATTTAATGCTACCTATGTGGGAAACATCATTATGGACCAAAGCTATACAACCTCCCCCAAGAATAAAACTAATGCATATGAACAATTCATATACCTTTCTTCAATGATTTCCAAGCCTTAACTGGTGCCGTGGGGTTAATAGGCACCTTAATGGTAAAGTTCGTGAAGCATTTGTATTCCTAGATGAGAACAATAATAAAAGAAAAACAACAGTATTAATTTAATAATTAATTAAGTTACCACTATTGCTTTTATGTATTTAAGCATTTTTCAATTACCCTACGAGGAAATTACATTTTAGAAGAGGTTATACTTGTAACAAGTATGATTTTCATCCTAGATAGTCAACAACAATGGTACTATTTGTAAGGGGCAAGCTGCTTTTCAATATTTTTTTTTTATAAACAGCATTTACAAAGGTCACTTAAGAGTTACAACAGAAACTTGCCCAATAGTAAGTAGTTTGAGTGCAAATCTAAACTTAATATTTGGGCTCTTCCAATTGAATATATTTATGAAGATTATTTTTAAACACATTAATCACCGAACCACCGCTCCTTTATGTACACTTGCATTTAAGGTTAATTCACTGAGAGTCACTACTAAAAGTTATTTTTTGTTACTGATACTTATACAGGTGAATATTTGTTATGAAATGCATATAATATCCTCATAGTTCAACAACAATAAGCAACCTTCAATCAATATACCCACTTGAGTATATATATGATAAATATTTGTTTCAATATACTAGTATTAATGGTACTTTCCACTTAGTCAAAAGTCTAACACAATGGTATATCGTTACGACAGATTAAAACCCAAGCACTTACTATTACCATATAGCACGTTATTGAATTTCTTATTGAAGCCTTCCTAAGATATGTAAGCCAAAATGGCTATCATTTTTCTTATTCTATTTTATATATAGATACCAGAAACACCAATTTACTTTCGTGGCTGTCATTTTTTCTCATCTTATTTTATTTAGATGAGAGGGTTGGACGCCGTGTCCTCCTAAATCTTACTGCATTACATATTTATAATAATAATAAATATTATTTTTAATGTTACACATTCATATTATTGTTACTTTATATGCAAACTATCTCGTATCATTATTTTTTATACTTATTTGAAATCCCTTCGTCCGTAAATTTGACAAGTTTTTATGTTACATACCTGAAACCATCATCCTTTATGGATGCTTAACATAAAGATTAAACTTTGCAGTTAATTCATATTTAATGAAATATTAGTCACTTAGTATAGTAAAGTCGAGTTACAGCTCAACCTTGGAAAAATCGATATAGAACAGTTTGATAATTTCAAACTAAGTAATTTATTACGATTAAACGTCAAAATAGTTTTGTAGATTTCTTGTGAAGTATTTATTTTTGATACAAAGAGTCATGGGCCTTGCTGAAAGTCCTAGTTCAAAATTGTTGAAATTTATTTAGGAAGAAATTTAGTATATAAATGATATGCACTAATATTAAATAGTTTAAAAGGGAGAATTGTGTATGAGATTATTTGAAATACTTATAAGGAGAAGGAGGGAAAGAGTTAAGGCGAGAAGATAATTTAATCTCTTGGTATTTGTTAGTTTTTGAAAAAAAAACTATTTAAAATAAATTTATTCTATAAGTTCTAAATCATATTCAAGTGTCCAAATTTGAAATAATTAGAATCTGACTATATGTCTATTATTTTCTTTTATTCTATGATCCAAGTTACTACAATCATCAATCGATAATGGTGATGTAATCTTAAATAAAACAATTACAAAGAGAATAGCTCACAATCTTTATTGAAATCATAGATGTACTTGTCAATTCACTAAGATATACTTTGATCTCTTCCTGATAGTCCTTGATATTTCAATAAGATGGGTTTAGGATTATATTTTTTATTTTTATTGGGCCCTCTCGAAATTCGAACCCTAGACCATTTGCAAATTAAAACTTGAAAAATGATATCCCAAAATATAAATCGCACCCATAAATTCTCATCAATTAATTCACCTATAAATTTTTTGATGCTAAAACTGCAAGGCCTAATCAATAACAAGAATGTCACATAATGGGGTAGGTTTAAAAACTGCAAAAGGGTCTTCCACATCGGGTCATATCCAACGTTCTTTAGCTCATAATGAGTATAATAATAAGAATTATACAAAAAGAGCACAAGAGGCTAAACAAAAGCCAAAAACTCGTGCTGTTGTGAAACCATCTATTAAAGACGCCAAGTTGAAAATTCATCAAGATAAGCGTTCTATCCAATTACAAGTTTCTGAGTATAGAGATCATTTAGAAGACTCTACAGATTTGACTGACCAAGATATCGATCACAAATGCCAGTTGTTCAAAGAAAAACTTCAAAACGAACATAAAGAATTGAAACGAGTTGAAAGTTTGTATACATCAAGAAAAGAGCGTCTTAAGGAGCCTCAAAAAATTAAGAAGGAAGATGAAAGTTGAGTTATCCTTTTTTCCATGTTTTTCACGTTTTTTCATGTTTTTTCATGTTTTTTCATGTTTTTTCCACACTTTTTATTTTCAACAAATTAGTTTCACCCGTGCACCTCCGCGTGATTTTGTACTTTACAATTTCTCCGAAAAAAGTCCATTGGAGAGGGAACGTTGTCAATTAGTGGATTTAAGATTTATTTAAGGATTATCCTTCCTTGATTTAAATAGTTGTAATATAAATCGTGTTAAATCAAATCGCATCTTATTAAATCATATTCAAACATATTAGACTAACTTTACAAGCAAGAAATAATCCAATATCAGTAGACGGAGTATAGAAACAGAGAAGGAAAAATAAGTAGAATAGAATAAAATAGAACAATTACAAATACAAGTACAAGTACAAGAGCACAGTCACGTTCAAAGGAAAATGGAATCTACAGGCCTTATTTCTGGAATTCCAAAAAATGCTGATTCTGTAACAACAATCAAAAGTAAATTATCTCTCTATAAAATTCGAAGGTTTTGGAAACAAATAATATTAAGCTTATTAGCTGTCTCGATTTTTTTGACTCTAATATCCCCAAGTGTCACTCTAAAGAACACGTCTCAAAAAAAGAATGTTATTTTCTTTGTCACTGATGGAATGGGTCCAACTTCATTGTCATTAGCCCGTTCATTTAAGCAACATGTTTACAATTTACCTATAGACGATGTCTTGACTTTAGATAAGCATTTAATTGGTTCTTCAAGAACAAGATCGTCCGATTCATTAATTACTGATTCAGCCGCAGGTGCTACTGCATTTTCATGTAGATTAAAGACCTATAATGGGGCTATTGGTATTGATCCACAAAAGAATCCATGTGGAACCTTGTTAGAAGCTGCTAAACTACAAGGTTATATGACTGGGTTAGTTGTAACAACAAGAATTACAGACGCAACTCCTGCCTCGTTTAGTGCTCATGCAGATTATAGATTTCAAGAGGATCTAATTGCATCTCAGCAATTGGGTAATTATCCATTGGGCAGGATGGTAGATTTATTAATGGGTGGTGGTAGATCGCATTTCTACTCCTCAAATTCCAAAGATAGTGAATGGGTTGGTAATGGTGGTGCACGTGCCGACGATAGAAATCTAATTCAAGAGGCTCTTGATGAAGGTTGGTCCTATGTAGGTGATAGAGCAAGTTTTGATGATTTACAGAACGGTTTCAACGTTTCATTACCACTATTAGCATTACTAGCTGATAATGATATTCCTTTTGATTTCGATAGAGATCCAACAGTCCATCCTTCTTTGAAAGAGCAAGCAATGACTGCCATTAATGCCCTTGACGAGGCTACAAAAGATTCAGATGAAGGTTTCTTTATTATGATTGAAGGTTCACGTATTGATCATGCAGGTCACCAAAATGACCCTGCATCTCAAGCTCGTGAAGTATTGGCCTTTGATGAAGCTTTTGAAGCTGTTTTAGATTACGTCTCAAAAACAGATACTGAAACAATCGTATTATCCACTTCTGACCATGAAACTGGTGGCCTTGTCACTGCTAAGCAAGTCACTAGAACCTATCCAGATTATATTTGGTTCCCTGAAGTTTTGGCAAACTCGACTCATTCAGGTGAATATTTAAAAAAAGTTTATTCCAATTTCATTAAATTTTCAAATAATTTAACAAGAAATGAAATTAAAAATTTTATTAAAAAGGAAATTTTCGAAAATGGGTTACATATTTTCGATTATAGAGAAAAAGATGTATTGGATATTATGTCATATAAAGATGTAAATGAAGTTCAAGAAAAGCTTAACAGGATGATCTCCTGGAGAGCTCAAATAGGTTGGACTACACATGGTCATTCTGCTGTTGATGTTAACATTTATGCATATTCAAATAGGAAAACAACTTGGTATAGGATTTTGGATAAATTGCAAGGTAATCATGAAAATACAGAAATCGGTAAATTCATGGAAGAATATATGAATTTGAATTTGGACGATGTCACTGATATGATTCAAGATACAGTCCATCATCCAGATATGACTGCAAAGGAACTCGAAAATATGGATGAATTTGCAGACGAATATTTCCATCATTTGAAAATTTCTCTAGATTAATCAATTCATTAATGTCTAATGACTATCACTTTTTTCTACCTCATATTTGTAAATGATAATAGAAAATACTACACGAAAACTATAAATTAATCTCCCCTTTACTTTTTATTCTTGTTGTTATTTTCTTTTTTTTATTACAGATCTATCCATTTCCATATCTAATTTTTTTTTCGTTTAGTTTTATCTTCTTTTTATTATTCTGCGTTTTTTTATTCATCCATTTCTTCAACTCATGTTTACAATCTCAATTGTTCATTTCTCCATGTTTTATTTTTTTCTATTTATATATATATATATATATATATATATATTCTTCTTTGTCATGCTTGTCTATGACCAAATGTTTTCTATATTTCTAATTAAAGTTATAATTATTTATTTACTTATAATTTTTTTATTTCTTTAATTAAATTATTATTAAGTTTGAGCATTTATAAAAGTATGCAAAA